>NW_019385003.1:265075-331207 GCF_000671375.1 Centruroides sculpturatus | reverse complement strand
GGTGTGTCCAAAAGATGATAAGAACGATGGAAAGAAATGGAAACGAGGTGTGAGACAAACAGAAAGAGAACAAATGTAAGTTGTAATAACAGAAAATAAATGTATAAAATTGATATAATGTAATAGAATTTGGTTTAATGTAGGTTTAAAATAATAGTAATTGCGATATTGTTGATAAAATTTGAATATCCAGTGGAGCAAGAAATTAAAGAAAACTGGAATATTGTAAGAATTTTTATTGAATATTTTTATCGGAAAAATTTTAAAATGTAAATTTTAATTTTAATTTTTTATTGTTTATAGAACATATTTAAATACCTGCTGAGGAGGGACGAAAATGTCCGAAACACAAAATTGTGTATGTGTCCAGGTATACGAAATAAAATAAAAATTGTTTTCTGTTAATCATTGTAATATTATCTGCAAAACCAGTATAATAAGTCCTGATAATGGATGAAAGTCGAATTTATAATCGAAAAATTTACATATTAATAAACTCTTTTTTCTTCGCCTTCCGATCTTCTGCACCTGGAAAGTATAATACATCCGTTGTAAGCATGTCTTTTATCAAATAAACGCACTTACTTTTGTAATTGCAATTTCCCTGTGAATCTCTGTGTCCAGCAACCGGTACACCATACCTCTCGTGTCATCCTGACAGATCGCATTAAAAAGCGAGGGTCAACTAAGGCAGACCATGTCTGGCAGTGATACCTTTTCCACGGGTGTCGGGTCCTTACAACACTATCCTTAAGTATGGAAAATATATTTGAGTATACAATGAAGACATAAGATATGTTTTATGTATTCTCCCAAAATAATAATTATGATACAACAATTGTCAAACTCGCTTCATTGGCACAGGTTTCTGAATATCTGTGATGGTAATAGGGCCAACTACCTAACTGCATGGTATTAATTTTTTGTATTAACGTGAGGAATTTATTTTGAATTTATGAAATATTCTAGACTTTCTCGCTGTTTTTAATTTTGTTGCTGGAATTTTCTCCTCTTCTTTTGTAAACTTTTTCGATCGAATTGCGTTCAAATTAGATTATTTTAGTTTTGAAATCTGTCGAAATTTCAAATCTCTAATGTGGTATGACAAGAAATAATGTACTTTTAGGCATTTATGTAATTTCAATTAAGTTTTTAAAGGCAAGACAGAATTTATGTATATTTTATGTCTTACCATTAAAACTTAATTCGATAGTAAACAAAATTGATTACAATCCATTAGCATACCACTGGAAGATAATGTTCCATCAGTATAAATTTACTATAATATGCTCATAAAACAAGCGAATACTTAAATTTTTAATTACTAAAAGTATTATATCGATCATAATTTAATTATATCGATTAAGGAATGATCGATTTAATTAAAATAATAGATACATTTAGTAAATTAAGTAATCAATTGAGACTAAAGTCTTTTCCATAAATATCTACACATATCGCAGATGTCCAACTGCGTTTAAAACGCAACTACGACTTCTTATCGTTCCTACTTTCACAAATAATACAAGATACATTATAACGGCATTTCTGTTTCAAATTTTAACATTCGGAATTGATAAACTGTGTCAATAATTATTGGTTGTTTTCTGAAAACAGACAGACAGGGAATTGACACAAAAGGAATTAAATCTTTATAGTATTCAATGGAATAAAACTTAAAGGTTACCACATAGCTAAGTATAAGCAACTTAGAATATATTATTATTTTATAGTATAATTGTAATTAAATTAAAGAAAATACTAAGATAACAAGTATCATATCAATTTAATACATTCAGATAAATAATAATGCAAAATAACATTTTTAAAAAATTATTATTTCGTCAGAAATTGTTCTGTAGTTAAGAATATGAATTCGAATATACAAAATAGAATTTGCATGTGTTGTTTTCTAAGACCTTGTTGGGTGATGTCTCTCATTTTTGGTTTACAACCATTTTACTTATGTAACTGCGAACAAGATATTTTCATTTTGCAAAAAGCTACATTTAAAAATGTGTACATACGAAGCATAAGTTTCGTTTTATGGCAGAATACCTGTTTGTGCTTCTTACACGCAACACCAGGTATCAGTAATTATATGATTTGTAAAGGATGGTTTGATTATGTTGGAAATAAAGACGTTCGTACAACAGTGAATGTTGTTATTGGACATTTATTTTTATTTTATTCAACGTGCTTCACCTTTTTCCGAAACAACAAATTTATTTTATTAAAATCTGGATTGAGACACGAATATTTTCGACAAAAAATGATACACGAACGAAATTCCACAATGAGAAAAATGTCTTTATTCGTTGCATTCATTGCAATGGCGACTTTTATTCCTTTTCAGTTCGCTAATGTATTTTTGTATTATCCTGCTATACAGAAAAAACAGTATACTGAGGGCGAGGCACTTTTGTGTAGCATTCAAATTGGTTTATCTCAAATGTTTCTCATCGGAGGAATTGGATACGGATTGCTGTTATCAGCTTTAATATTCTTTGTCGCTAATAAAGAATTCGAGCAAATGTTAAATGAACTTTTTGCAATAAAAGAAAATAAGAAATTTGTGCCGAATGAACTGAACGAATTTATGCAGCATCACGAAGAATTGTGGCAATTCGTCAATCAAATAAATACAAAGTTCAATTTCGTGTTGTGCTTTATTTATTTTGGTATAATTTGGGCAACGAGTTTTCTCTTTTATGGATATCTATTTTTACAAATGAACGAGTTATATCAACAGATGCTTTTAGGAATATCTATTGTTTTAACTTTAATCGGTATATATTGGGCATGTTTATTCTGCAGTTTTGCATTTACGGTAAATGTTTATTTCGTTGTATATATTATAATTATTTTATTATAATTAATTTTACACTCGATTCGAATATAAATATTATACGATTGTGGTTTTGTATCCACTAATATTAGTTGCTGTAGCTGTAATTTGTTTTTGTCATATTTCAGATGCAGAACCTGAAACTGCAACAGAAACTAAAGGTGTGGTTTATATAATTTTTCAGTTTGTTTTAAACGAATTGTGTTCTCGTTAATTTCATAATAATTTTTAATGTTTAAATAAAGATTGTATAATGTTTTATTCCGAGATCAAGTAGGTTATTAGTATTTTAGGATCACTCTTCTTAGTTACTGTGAAAAACTGACAAACACTGTCACTGACGTGAATAATTTTATTTTTCTGCAGCATTGTGCACGAACGTTTAAAAAAAGACGTTTTTCGTATTTTGTATTTGTTTCAATCAGCAATTTCTTGTCTAAGCCTTAATTTATTAATATATAGACCACAAAAGTTCACATTTCGGTTACAATGTCTGACCAGATAGTTTCCGAACTTTGCATGTTGAAGTTGTTCGGGTTTAAGTAGATGTTTAATTTTGTTGCCTTCGAAGTAGTCTTTTTCCGAGTGTATGCACCGAATTTAGCATTTCTGCCAGGAAAGGTACGCTTCCTTAAACGCGTTTTCAGATATTGCGCATCTGTTGAGATGTGATGCGCAACAGCTCGAAGATGCATTTCGGACGAGCCCCTCATTAGTTTGATGCACCTTTGACAAACTGACAGCAATAAAAAAGATGTTCTAAAACAACTAGTAACTTTTCTTCTTATATTATTGCTTCCAAATTACTACATTATTTGTGTACAAGCCTCAACTTTAATAACAAGTAGGCCTATATATATAGATTTTGATACTGATTGAGAAGCATAGAGTAATGCTTACGCTCTGAATGTATTGAATATAATGATATATTAAAAATAATAATATATGTGTGAATTTTATATCAATCCAATTAAATGTGTACGAAATTAGCGAACATCTTTTATTTTATACATTTTCAATAATACTATTAATGTCATTTGTTATTTTTTTTATAAATTTTTCTTTATCTATTCTATTCATACTTTAGAATTTTCTGTTGATTTATTTTTTGCACAGATTCTAGATTTTATGAAAAGATTCGGGAAGGTTTCTTTGTCTCTTTGGATTGGCGGATTCTTCGTCGTCAATAAGAAAATCCCTCTTAAGGTTATTATTTTTCTGATCGTATTGTAATTTAGAAATTTACTTTATTAAAGATTTAATATTTAAAAAAAAACAGTTGAAATACGAACTACAGAATTATATTGTTTTTCAGATGACAAAAACGTTGCAATCCGTTTTTTCTGGACTTCTGAAATTAAGAAACGTATCGAATCTGAACAAAGAATGTGACAAGTTCGTAACTAATTATACTTCTTATAATTAAAAATGTCGAATTATAATGCGAAATATGTTTAAATGTAAAGATTCAGTCTCTCAGTATGTGATTTTCTTGTCATCTTTTCCTGTCTTACTCATATTTTCTCTATTTAAACAATTAATGTGTCACACAGTCACATTATTCTAAACAGAAATATAGTTTATGATGTTGCTGTAAGCAATTCTCGGTTGCTTTGAATGAATTAAAACTGCATTTGCCTACAGAAGCCAATGAATTTAATCAATGGTTTTAAAATAATTATATTTACGGAAAAATAACAAATCACATATAGCAACGAAGTTGCGGTTCGATCAGCAGTATCGTATCGTCCAAATCTGTCGTCTGTATATGAATGCATGTTGAATGGATTTCCGCCAATCCAAAACAACGTAAAAGTATGCCAGACAAGGTGTGTAAATTGGATAGAGAATGGTTAGTGTACTGTATGTCAAAACCTTGAGGAATTTCAAAAAGAGCATAGCCACGTAGAAATTGAATATGAGTGTGTTCTCCGAGGCCATCTACTAAAAGAAAAAAAACACAATTTATCACTAAGCAAAACTTTAAAATCTAGTTACTAATCGTGAAATTCGGCCATTTCTTATTAGCTACCTTCGTGAAATTGCCCAGTCTTCGCTTGTAATATCCTTTTTTGTATGTTGAAATTTTTATTTTTTTCCCACTTTTTAAAGTTTTTACCATTGATTTTTATAATTTGTAATCCTTTACATTTGATTTTAACTATCGGGTATTAATTAATGTAATAAAAGCCAATGTGTGTGTATTGTGTACTGTGCATACATGCTATTCTTATTAAAAATGTTATTGTGTAATGGGACTGTACAGTTTTGTCGCATATTTACCGCATATGTTTCTCTAATAAATTTCGTTTAAAAAATATAACTAAATGTGTTTTAAAGATTTATTATTGTTGTTTCTCTTTGATTGTATTTTTAACATTTTGCCATTTTTCGGCCAGTTTTACGTATAGCACTGATTCAATCCCGTCCACATTCTACAAAACGTGACCGCCATTATCAGCATTTTTTTCCATTTATTTCCTGTTATACTAGATCTTCGATTTATCTCGTCTTCAACGGACTATGTTTGTTATGTCACTTTTGCCTAAAAAGGATCCGCTTTTGTCTTGACTTAGCAATACTAAAAATATTCGAAATTTGCTCATATCTTTTTATTTACCGCCGGTTCATTTTCCGTATTAGTACAGTCCAACACTGATATTATCCACCTCTCAATTACTAACAATTAGTGTTGCAACGAATAGTATATTCGGCCTCAGATCGAATACCGAATATTCGGCCATACTATTCGGCTTGATTAACGCACGTACGAATTACGGCACGCAAACCACATTATGGCAAGGACCCTGCTCTCTATTGGCCCGCTGTCACTACCCTTTTCCAATCGCGTTAATTCTTCACAGTTGAAGCGGACAGACACGAGCGTCATGGCAGTATGTGATAAATGATGATATCAACTGTTGATAACAATGAAATGACCTACACGTGTAAATAACGGAAAAAGAACAGAGAAGGACCGCGAAGTGAAAATGTGAAAATAAATATGAAATTGAGTTGATAACATAATCAAACAAGTCAAGGCAGCTTATTGGAGCGAAATTCACGAAATTGGCCGTCAATGCCAAACAAACGTTGTCATAGACTTCGGAAAGCTAAATGCTTGTAATGAAAGTCACTTAGCGTGCACGAGCGAAAGCCTGGGGCCGTTCGGGCTATCAAGCTGTCTCGAATATGTGAAATCATAACTGTGACTAACACCGACGTCCTATCTGTCTCTTTTCTCTGTTATCACCAGGCTATGAGTCACGTAATTGTAAAATGGGAAATCTACGACGGAAAAGTGACGAATCGAAAGTATCGTGAGCACGTATTATGATGTATGCATACGTGGACTAGAGCGATAGAGGAAAGAGAAAGGGAAGAGCAAAGACGAGCGCTTAAAAAGAAGGATAGGCAGGGTCAGACTCTCACTGTCAGATGTGCGACAATTATTGAACGAATAAGTGTGTATGTCTGCTGATCTTAGTAATTATAAATTGTGAATACATGTGACTAATATTATTATTTTTTTATTTTGTGCATGTTACAATTATAAATAAATATAAACAAACAACACTAACTCCATAACATTAAATCTAAATACCAAAACGAGTAATTTACTGTGTTTTTGTTATTTCTTACTCCCGTTTTTAGGTATTCGGTATTCGGCCGAATAGCGAAAAATATGCTATTGGTTTCTCTTTTCCGTTCTCCTCCTGTAATAACACGGCTCCTAAGGCAGAATTAGATGCATCCGTGGCAAGTATAAATGGTTTTGTGAAATCAGGAGATTTTAGTAAAGGTGCAGAGCTTATAATTTCCTTAAGCATTTCGAAACACTCTTGTTGGGCTTGTCCCCATTCAAATGGTGTATTCTTCCTAAGCAGGTCCGTCGAGGGTTTAGCAATTTGTGCATGATCATCCACATGTCTTCTATAATAACCAGTTAGGCCTAAGAAGGATCGAATTTCTCTCTCATTTTCCGGTTTCAGAAAATCTAGAACACATTTTATTTTTTTGGAATCAGGCTTTATTCCATGTTCGGAAATTTCGTGTAATAGAAATTTTATTTGATGTTGCAAAAAATGACATTTCTTGGGTTTCAGTTTTATTCCTGCTTCTCCCAATCGTATGAATACTTGTTGGAGCCGTTTAAGATGTGTAGGGAAGTCTGGACTGAAAGCTAGAATGTCGTCCATGTACACAAGGCAAGTTTTTCCTTTTAGCCAATGCAATACGAAGTCCATCGTACGTTCGAAGGCTGCAGGCGAATTACGTAATCCCATTAGGTAGCGGTTCCATTGATAGTGCCCATCAGGGGTAGAGAAAGCTGTCTTCTTCTTATCACACACACTTAATTGCCAAAATCCGGAAATCGTGGCCATTGTTGAAAAATATTTCGCCTGTCCCATTAAACTAAGGGATTCCTGCACTAGAGGGAGGGGATAAGGATCCACTTTTGTGATTTATTCTACAGTCGATAACTAGACGAAGACTGTTATCTTTTTTTCTAACCAGGAAACAAGCCGAACTCCAAGGGGAAATAAAATGCTCGATAATGTTATGTTCCAACAGTCCATCTACAATTTCATTTAATTGTTGCCGTTGTGCATAAGGAATTCGGTAAGGAGGCGAGTAAATAGGTGCCGCATCCCCTGTATCAATTTTATGCTGCACCAAATCACAATATCCTAAATCATAGTCATCTAAGGCAAAAACGTGCCGATATTTATATAATAAGGACGACAGGTCTTGTTTTTCAATCTCCGGAATATCAGTCCAATCAAACAATTGACTAAATTCATCTTTTGACAACTTGGCTGTTTTGCCTTCCTTTATAACATCCACTAAGTCAGATTCCTCCTTTGCTTCAAAGAAAGTGCCTACCTTGACCCCTTTTTCCAATGTAACAGTTTTCTGAGTGGCATTGAGGATATGAACAGGAACCTGTCTCTTTTTATTAGGAGTAACCAAAAGATTAGCCCCTGATATTCCTTTCTGTTGAAATGATTTTGTTTCGATCACTCCCATATTCTTATTCTGTTTAACTCCTTTAATTTTAGCGTTTATTATATTCTCTGTCATAGGTGGAAGTTTACATGTCTCAACCAACACCACTTCTTTACCTTCCTCTATTTTTTTTCGGGCAAAGACTTACTTACCAAGTTTGTTCCTTTTCCAGGTTTAGTTGCTTCCATTCCTCTTCCCTTCGTCTGCTTTGGTCTTTTCCTCTTACCTACTTCACTTGTTCGCTGGGTGTATCCATTGGTGTAGGAATAATCATTTCTCCAGCCCTTAAATCGATCAGGGAACCTTTGTCTATAATCATATCCCGACCAATGATGCCATCACAGGGGTAGGTTACGTCTATGTCTACTAGACAACAGGCAAACGGGAAACGTAAATTCCCAATACTGAAGGTAGGACTTATTATACCATAGGTTTGAATAAGATGTCCAGTAGCACTTCTTAAATCAATATCCTTCGTCCGATCTACTGTTACTCTTTCTCTCATGATTTTCGCAAACTGTTTAGATATGAGGGATACTTTGGCTCCTGTATCTATCTGTACTACTGCCGGCTTTCCTCCTATATAACAATCAAACGTCGCCTCACTTTGTGACGTGGTATAACTATTAGGAACTATAGGAGAAGTCTTCCAATTATTTTCTTGATTTTTCTTAATCGTCGACCTTCGACGCTCTGTACGTTGCCTGTCCAACGTGTTTGCTTTGTTTCTGTGGGCGATGAACGGAATTGGACTCAATTTTGGTATGTTCTAGCATCGGTTCTTCTTGGGGAATTGTTTATATCACTTGCAGCTCGATTTCCATCATAAGTCCCTTTACGATTATGAAAATTTTGGGGCTGATTTTGGTCATTTCGATTATTCGAGAACCAACGATTTTTCTGACGATATCCATTCCGGTTGGGAGGAGGAGTAGTATAATTCCGATTATTATAATGCCCTCGCGAATTTTGCCTAGCAGAAGGATACCTATTAAGTTTAGATTGGTTTCGGGTTAAACCATCCATTCAAGCTCTTAACTCATCCATCGCCGCCGTTAATTCTTGTACATCCGCTGATGCATTTGTAGATCGATTGTCTTCTCGAACCGTCCGCATAATTCCGCGAGGATGTGCGGTCATTTTCTCGATCATTTCTTCGCTTATAGCAGCTTTTAACGCATCATCAAAGCTAGCTGGCTCCCGTGACATCGTCCGTGTTCGTATGCGCAAATCTATCCCATTGAAAAACTGCGCTTTTAATCTTTCATCGTTGTATAATATTAGTTTCTTCTTCATTGGCACCGGGCTCCGGTGTAATCACTATCTCTATCGCCAGAGATTGTAGACGAGCGGCATACGCTTGCACATCTTCGTCTCGTTTCTGTACGCAAATATAAAATTTATTTAGTCGGACCGGAAAAGGTTAGCGTTCAAAGCGCTCTATCATTTAAACGCTTGAACTCATCAAATTCCTCAATGTCTTTGATTCGGCGATCTTTTCTGACGAATTTCCGGGCTATTCCCGTTAGTTTTAACTTAGCCACAGCCAGCATCTGGGCCTTAGACCATGCAACTACCTTGGTCACGTCCGCCAAAGAATCGAAAAAATCCGTTATTCGGGTGCCTCCTACTTCACCAGAAAATACGGTAATAACGGTATAATCCCGCCGAGACCGCCTAATGTGATGGGATTCGGATTTGGGTTTGGATTTGGGTTGCCTGGCCCAGCCGCAGGTTGAGGATCCATTTTATCCTATTTATACTAACAGATCTAATTCCTATTCTATCCCTTATTCTCCGATTCCACTAAAATGAACCTCCTACTCGAATCTGCCTTTTTTTTCACCTTATCTATTTCTTGAAATAAATCGAATCCCACTCCCGTGACATCACTTTGTGAATACAGGGGTGTAAGGCTCCCGTTCACTTGTCAGGACTCATTGACTCTAAAATGTCAGGCGAGTGAAGGGAGAGTTGCTTGGGGTCGACGATATGGTGAAGAACGTGATCAAGTAAAGGAGTCTACCATATTTTTAACAAATAAAAAGAACAATTTATTAAAGATAAAAAAAAAATGACAAAGGCTACACCCTCTCGATACACAATCGATCGACAAACACGCCGATCTGAAGGAGCAAGTTAACGCGGCGGCAATTAGACAAAGACCGTGCAGTTTATCGACGTGGAAAAAGGGAAAATGAGCCGTTATAAGCCGAGCAAGAGAGAGTTCACTGGATTTGTCATACCTCTAGACAGAGAGTTCCCTGACGACTATTAACACTTGGGAGGCCCTGAATTGTAAGTCTACGGAAACGGTCCTTCTTATCCACTTTAGGTAAGCACCATATATATACGTTCGCGACTGGAGCGCTGATCGGGGATAGATCTTCGGAGATAGGAAATTTCCCAATTCGGAGGATCAGGGTCGATGTCACCCGTCAGACTTTTCTTAAGTGACTCTCCCGAGAAGGGGTAGGAACGGCCTTTTATAGGTTTTTGAGGGAAATTTTCATCACGTGATCGGATGTTCATAGGTTAGGGGTTATAGGTGTTCCAGGTATCTAAATAAATGACGAAATTTGGATGCTAACTGTCAACCTTTTTGCAAGATGAAATGCACGTTTTGCAAAAAACAATGGATGCTGCTAGTTAAGACCGGAAAATTTACACAAGCCTAGTTGAAATCGGTTTTTTCTTCTAGGGCGTTACCTAAACGAAAGTTTAATTAATGAACATTTTTGTTAATAAAAGAGCGATATTTCCGTCACAAAAATTCCGAATCTCACACTAGCAATCTCCTCGAAATAGAAAGTGCTATCCACTTTTTTCACCAGTTCTCTCCTCTTATAATTTAGTACTAGTACTTTGCTTTTTACTGCCTACGTAAAAAAATCATTTACCGCAATTTCATCTTTTTTTAAAGGTCGAGAAGGTAAAAAGATAGTGACATGTATCATATCTCGAGAGTGGTAGATCTTAACAAATAAATTAAATTTTAATTTGTCAACGAAGAAAGTATATATAGGAGCCTCTTGGTGGCTGCCATTTTGTTTGCTTGGGTCTGGAGCACCGTAAATGACGCTGGCAGCAACCGAAAGTCATGTGATATTTCGAACAGAGGTGCTGAGTAGTGCTGGCTGCGTTCTAAAATTTTGAATTCGTTCAATAATGTTTCGACTTTTGCTGCTTAAGGTCGAGCGATCTTTCAGCGTGCAATAAAGTTAATTGATTATCTGACGTGGCGCATATGAAAAACAGGCGTATTAACGCAAGCAAGCGTGTAAAAANTGTTTAATTTTGTTGCCTTCGAAGTAGTCTTTTTCCGAGTGTATGCACCGAATTTAGCATTTCTGCCAGGAAAGGTACGCTTCCTTAAACGCGTTTTCAGATATTGCGCATCTGTTGAGATGTGATGCGCAACAGCTCGAAGATGCATTTCGGACGAGCCCCTCATTAGTTTGATGCACCTTTGACAAACTGACAGCAATAAAAAAGATGTTCTAAAACGTGATATTTCGAACAGAGGTGCTGAGTAGTGCTGGCTGCGTTCTAAAATTTTGAATTCGTTCAATAATGTTTCGACTTTTGCTGCTTAACGTCGAGCGATCTTTCAGCGTGCAATAAAGTTAATTGATTATCTGACGTGGCGCATATGAAAAACAGGCGTATTAACGCAAGCAAGCGTGTAAAAAACGACAAAAGCAGTGACAATAGTACGAAAGTATTTGAGGTCATGTATTGTTTATGTACATTTTACAAAATTAACAGTTATTAATATTGTTTTTTTTTATATTAGTATGTATTGTTTTATCACGGACAGTATACATAATATATATAATTAAAATACAGGGGATAAATACATTATATAATTTATCTTTTCAGGTGTATGAATTTTATTTTAACTGAATTCAAAATAGGAACAGATTGCAAAATAGCAATTACAATGAAACGTAAATACTCATTTATTGTCTAATTATTAATTCGTTAAAAAATATGGGGGAAAAGAAACAGACAAACGAATGAGACTAGTTATGAACGAAACAGTGGACAAAAGTCGGTTTAGGCGGTGAGAGTTCGAACGTGGAGTTACGAAGTTAAAGGGGAATTATGTTAAATATTCTTTCTGTCAGATTGTGTTTACTTACGTATCAGAAAAAAACCATAAGAGCATTAACACAACAATACACGCTGTTGAGGTAACCGTTTTAAGTTTGTTTTTCATTACAACTGTACTATTTAAGTCAAATGGAAAAATAAGTCGCGACAAGTTTATGGTTTGTCGGTACCGTATGCTTAATTTTAACAATAGCACAAAAGTTTAATAACATTAATGTATATGACGATAAGAGAAGATTGGCAGCTTACCCAGATCAGTCTTCATTAATGGACAGATAGTATTACTGAGCTTTTTACAACCTCTTTTCTTTTACTATTCCTCTTTTCAACAATTTTTTCGAATTTTACTGTGAAATTTCGTCCTCTAAAATAGTATTTGGAAAGATTCTTTCTTTCAGTTCTAAAATATCTTGTACGTGATTTAATTTTTCAGAATATTGAAGACAGAACTTTACGTTTGAGTAAGGGAGGTTATGAACGAAAGCGTCCAACAGTACAGTACATCGAATAAAATGCGAATAGAAAGTAATCACTTTTGTCGTTTATATTACAAAATTTTATAAACATTATGTGAATAAAAGTAGGGAAAACACATAGCACAAAAAAAGCAGAGAATAAATATGAAAAATTTCAAACAGATTGACAAAGGGCTTAAAAATTAATAAAAAGTGATAAAATAACGGAAAAATTCAGATAGTAATGCTTTGTCAGAAATAACGAAAGTAAGATTATTTATTGCTGTAATTTAAGCATCCGAACACTTCTAGAAATGAGAGAAAATAAAATCTCTTTTCTGCTTTCGCACAAGTAATAACAAAATCGTACATTTTTATCGAAAGCATCTTCGAAATAAAAATCGATATTGTTTGAAAACATGATTTTTATCAAATATCCATGACATTTCTCCAATGAAATTGTTATAAAAACACACATATATATATTTTTATAAATAAGAATAGAGTACACCACGATGTGTATCTGATGTATTCTATCAAAATACTAATTATAATTCTACCATTGTTAAATACGTTTCAATCGAACAGAACTGCATAATGGGAATTCTTTTCTATAAATGTACGCAGATTTCTTTAATTTATGAAATAATTTAGAATTTCCTGCTGCTTTTAATTTTGTTATTGGAATGTTCTTCTGTTCTTTTGTAAACTGTTCGAAATTAATTATTTCACTTTTTAAATTTGTCAAAATTGGAACACTCGAATATTGCACGACAAGGAAAAATTAATATTACACATTTATGTAACTTCAATTAAGTTTCGAAGGTAAAAGAGAAAATAAACATTTTCGAACTAAAATTAGAAAACTGATTGCTACTCATTAGCATATTACTGAAAGTAAACATCCATAAAAGCAGTTTTATCACAATACATTAATAATAACAAAGGAATAACTGAAATACCATTTAACTATTTTAATGACTAAATGTATTATATCGGTCACGCTATCAATTAAATTCAAATATTTTTAATTAACAACGTAAATATCTTGCATTTGTTATATGTAATAAATTCCGGATGTAAATATCTTACATACCCAATTGCATCTATAGTGCAGCTACGACTTCTTATCACTTTTAATTTCAGAAATAATACAGGAGAGAATATAACAGCATTTCTCGTTCTAATTGAAACTTTCAGGATTTATAAATTGCAAAAATAAGAATTCGCTGTGTCCTGAAAACAGAAAGACAAGGAATCGCAAGTGATAAAAGAACTAAATATTTATACTAGTCAATAGAGAAAAACTTGTTATAGTTGCAAACATGAATTCGAATATACAAGATAATATTTGCATGTGCTGTTTCCTCAGACCTTGCTGGATGATGTCTTTCATTTTCGGTTTACAACCATTCTACTTATGTAACTGCAAACAAGATATTTCCATTTTGCAAAATGCTAAATTTAAAAATATTTATATCAAATGTATAAGTTTCATATTACGGCATCATTCCTATTTGCTCTTGTTGCATGCAACACCAGGTATCAGTAATCATATAATTTGTAAAGGATTGTTTGATAATGTTGGAAATGAAGGAGTCGGTACAACAATGAATGTTGTTTTTGGACTTTTATATTTATTTTATTCAACGTGCTTCACCTTTTCCCGAAACAACAAATTCATTTTATTAAAAACTGGATTGAGACACGAATATTTTCGACAGAAAATGATACACGAACAAAATTCTGCAATGAGAAAAATATCTCTATTCGTTGCATTCATTGCAATGGCGACTGTTATTTCTTTTCAGTTCGCTAATGTATTTCTGTATTATCCCGCTATGCAAAAAAAAGAGTATTTTGAGGGAGAGGCATTTTTTTGTAGCGTTCAAATTGGTTTAGGTTTAACGTTTTTCATAGGAGGAATTGGATGCGGCCTGTTGTTAGCAGCTTTATTATTGTTTGTCGCTCATAAAGAATTCGAACATCTGCTGTATGAGCTTTTTGAGATAGAAAAGAATAAGAAATTTGTTCTAAATGAACTGACCGAATTTATGCAGCATTACGAAGAATTGTGGCAATTCGTCAATCAAATAAACACAAAGTTCAATTTCGTGTTGTGCTTTATTTATTTTGGTATCATTTGGGCAACGAGTTTTCTCTTTTATGGATATCTATTTCTAGAAATGAACGAGTTATATCAACAGATATTTTTAGGAATGAGCATTGTTAACACTTTACTCTGTATATATTGGGCATGTTTATTGTGCTGTTTTGCATTTACGGTAAATGTTTATTTTGTTTTACATATTATAATTATTTTATTATAAATACTTTTATATTCGATTCGAATATAAATATTATACGATTGTGTGTTTTGTATCCATTAATACGAATTACTGTAATTATAATTTGTTTTTCTCACACTTCAGATGCAGAATGGTTTTCAAGACATTCGTCAATTTGCTGTGTGTAACCTGAAACTGGAAGAAAAATTAAAGGTGTGGCTTATATTATTTTTTAATTTTAAAGAAAGATTGTATTGTGTTTTACACCAAGATTAAAATAGGTTACTAGTGTTTTAAGATCACTTCTGTTAGTTACTGTGAAAAACTGACAAAAACTTACGCACATGAATAAATTTATTTTCCTGCAGGTATGTGCACGAACATTTAAAAAAACACATTATCCGTTTTTTTATTTTTATTTCAATTAACAATTTTTTCTGTTTAAGCTTTAGTATAGGCTATACATCACCAAAGTTCACATTTCACTTACAATGTCTATCCGAAAAATTTGCAAACTTTGCATGTAGAAGTTGTTTGAGTTTAAGTAGAAGCTGTTTAATTTTGTTGCCTTCGACATAATTCTTTTCCGAATGTATGCACCGAATTTCGCATTTCTGCTAGGAAAGGTACGCTTCTCGGAACGCTTGTTTTGGGATGTTGCGCATCTCTTACGACAATGCGATGTGAGGAGCAACAACTCAAAGATGCATTTTGGGACAAGCCCCTCATTAGTTTAATGCGTGTACGCAAACTAACAGAAATAAAAAGATCTTCTAAAACAGTTAGTAGGTGTTCTTCTTCTGCGATTGCATCCAAATAGAGTACCATAACATTTGCGTATAAACCTTAACCTTAATAACAATATATATGAAGGTTGATACTCATTAAAGAACATTCGATATTGTCTAAGATCTACCATTTTTAGAATTGTTCAATCTGCTTTACCTTTCTTTACATCAAATTGATTTCATTACGAACTGAATTAAGAAACGAATAATTTTAACACCAGATTTCATGTATGTAATTTAGAATTAGAAAGTAAACTACAGTTACATGAAGTACGAGCCACGATATTGTTTTACAAGAATCGAATAGTTGGGATATCTCAATTTAAATTTAACATTTTGACTTTCTGCCTGTTTTACAATAGGTTCGAATAGATTATTCACGCAGTAGGATGACACCTGACAGTTTATTAAGCAGCTAACAAACACCTGTCTGACTATATTGAATATAATGATGTTAATAGTAATAATATATGGGTGATTATTTATCAATTTAATTAACTGTATACAAAATCAGTGAATATCTTTTACTTTATACATATTTATTTTGTACCACTGTCATTATCATCTATTGTTTTATATAAATTTTTATTTTATGTAATCTTTTCATATTTTAAAATTTTCTTTTGATTTGTTGTTTGCACAGATTCTAGATTTTATGAAAAGATTCGGGAAGGTTTCTTTGTCTCTTTGGATTGGCGGATTCTTTGTCATCAATAAGAAAATCCCTTTTAAGGTTGCTATTTTTCTGATTGTATTGTAATTTAGAAATATAATTTATTATTGATTTATAAAGAAGAAAAATTAAATATTAAATACAGGATTATATTGTTTTTCAGATGGCAAAAACGTTGCAATCCGTTTTCTCGGGACTTCTGAAATTGAGAAATGTGTCGAATCTGAAGAATGAATGCGACAAGTTTGTAACCAATTATACTTCTTATAATTGAAAATGTCGAATTTTAAAAGTAAGAAATATGTATAAATGTAAAGATTTGGTCTCTCATAATTGATGTAATGTACACAGTATGCGATTTTCTTGTCATCTTTTCTGATCTTACTCATATTCTGTTTATTTAGACAATTAATACGTCATACATTATTCTAAAGAGGAATATAGTTTATCATGTTGCTGTAAAGTAATTTTCGGTTGTTTGAATGAACCCAAACTGCATTTGCCGGTAAGATTTACCCTCCGAATGAGGGGGTCGCAACGGACTTGAGGTCCGATCACCAATATCGTATCCTCCAAATCTGTCGTCTGTACATACATGAGTGCACGCCGAATGGATTTCTGCGAATCCAAAACAACGTAGAAGTATGGCAGACAAGGCGTGTAAATAGGATAGAGAATGGTTGGCGTAAACCGAATCTAATATAAACCACTCTCGTATCCAGCGGAAGTACTAAATACAAACTTAACCTACACCTTAATATTCGCCGAGAAATTATATTTATTAAACAAACGCTTTCGATCTATTCAATAGAACATCTTCGGGTTTAAATAGAATATTGCTTAAATAGAACAAGTTCAAAAATTCAAAAATACTGTTAATCAATAACATATCAACTAATAAGAATAACCAATATAATGTAAATGATACAAAAAATGTAAAAATAAAAAACATAATAATCTTAATAAATATTAATACTGTCTATCTTATTTTTTTTTTCTTCTTCTTCTTCGATGGTGTTTATATGGAGATTTTAGCTCAATGTAGGCTCTTTCTCCGAGTAGAATTGTGTATGTGTATGATCGCTAGGCGACCGATTAGCCGGCTGTATCGAACAGCCATACGTACGCGCGGGAAATAAATGCCTTCCGGGAGGACTTTTATGGGGAACTGGCCTCCTATTCAGTCGTTATAAGCAAGGAGAAAACCCGGAAAACTCCAAGCACTGTCTATCTTATCTAGACAGACTTTCCTTTAAAACATTCTAGGGTTCGTGCGCCTCTTGTAAGTTTATAACTGCATATTTCCAAGCCATAGAAAGACCCTCCGCGTCCCTTGCGTTAATTCATTTTTCTTTAAGCTTGCTTCTGTAAATTTCTATCTTTTCAGCCGTTCTTTCCAAACTTGGAGAGTGTTCTGTTTTATGATTTCCGCTTCATTCCATCTAACCAAGGAACCTTCTGCTTGCGCCATCTGAGCCAACATTATTGTATTAGAGCCTTTTCTAACATCATACCTGTGTTCTTTGATCCTTACACCTAGGTTTCTAGTAGTAACCCCTACATAATCTTTTTTATACCTATTAGCTGGTTCTCGTAAGGAATCTTACACACACCGGCCTTATCTTCTTTTTTAACAACCCCTTTATCGCTTCTGAGTATTTTATACAAATTCGGAGCTCTTTTTAATATCACCTTTGTATCTTTCATATTTGCGATTTCTTTCATAATCCCTCCTGAATACTTATTGTATGTAAATTTCGTGTACTTAGATGGACCTTGTCTAGTGACTTTATCATTACTGGCTTCAAAGTTTCTAATAATTCCTTCTATAACATTCCTCTTTTAATATAATGTTCCTGCTATCTGTATAATTCTTTCTATCTCTGTATCACGATCTATAACGTTTTCACAGTATATATAAGCCCTCCTAATCAATGCTCGAAATGCTGCTAACTTATACCTATAAGGATTATTAGAGCTTGCAGGGATATATAGTGGGCTATGCGTTGGTTTAACGAATTTAAATGCGTAATTTCTCAGCGAATATTAAGGTGTTGGTTAAGTTTGAAAACCGAATCTTTGAAAATTTTCAAAATGACATACGCCAAGTAGAAATTCAGTGGATTCTCCGAGGACAGCCATGTGCTAAAAGGAAAAACACAAACATCCTTCACCTAGCAAAACTTCGAAATACAGTTAATGATCACCAAATTCGGCCAGCTCTCATTGGTTACCTCCGTGTAATTTCCCACAATCTTTGTCTCTAATATGCTTATTCGTATGTTGAGTTTTTTTTATTTTTTTCCTACTATTTAAAATTTTTAGCATTGAATTTTATAATTTGTAATTTTTTATGTATCATGTATTAATGCGATAATAGCCAATGTGCGTGTATTATGTACAGTTTTATCGTTACTAAATATCTTATTGTGTAAATGAGACTTATTTTTATACTCTTTTCGCCGTGTGGGCACTAAGAGGGCTTTTTATAGCAGGCCCATTGTGAGTTCGGCCAGGCTTACAACGAGGCTGCCGGGTGGTGAGGGACGGGGCCCGACATATCCGAACGGACCACCCCCGAAAAATTCCTGTGGATTTTTCCACCCGTTCGGTATCGAACCCGGGACCCCCAGAGCGGTAGATAATAGGAAATTGTTAGGAATATCGAAAGTAAATTTGTCACTGCAATATAACCATACGAAGACTTCTAGAAATAAAGAGAAATAGTATAATTTCTGCTTTCACCATAAGTAATAAAAAATCGTACATTTTCATTGAATGCATCTTCGGAATAAAAATCAATATTATTTTAAAATACAATTTATATCAAATAATAATCAATGATATCTCACTAACAGGATTTTTATAAACACTGTGCTGTGAGACCGAGACCTCGTTCTTTGGACGGGAGACCGGCTGTCAAGCTGAAGCAAATAAACCGGTGACATTTCGTATACATGACCGAGGTGCAAAAAAACAGGATGCGATACAATTTAATTGTCGCATTTCAACACCAAATTGACACATATCCGTTTGTAGATCGTGAGGGAGAGTCGTCAAAAATCGACTTTCAAGTAAATTTCTGTGGTCACCTTACACAGAGTTTAAAGCGAAAAATTCGAACGCCCATCAGAGGGGGCAGCTGCCAAGACCGTATGAAACAAGCAGCGTCTTTTCCGAGTTCAGGAAAAGCAAATTTTACCGAAATTTATAAGACAGTCTCTCAGAGAAGAGCATAACTCGACCCTGGAGTCGGGAGCGACCAGGATGGTGTTCGACAATCCCGCGGTCCGAATCGCGTCAATAACAACAGATTAAAGACCAATAAAGTTACAGGGGACAACCGTTCGGACCAATCAAAAAGCAGAATTTCAGGAGAAATCATCAAAGAGTCGAAATCCTAAAAACACGGAAAAATGAAAGTAAAAACGCCGAAAACTGGGATTTAAATCGAAACTTTTCCAAACAAGAAGAGAATCCCGGAGATTTCCGAACTTAAAAGTTCGATAGTAAATGGAAACCAAATTTCCGCGCCAGCGATTCCTCAACTCCCGAAACCTCCAGCATTCGGATTTCTTCCTAGAAGTTTTTGAACAAGATATGGCGACAAACTTACTTTCTGATGTAAACTCTTTCTTCTTCGTCTTGTGAAGTTCTGCACCTGGAAAGTGTAATACATCCGTTGTAAACATGTCTTTTATCAAATAAACGCGATTACTTTTGCTATTCCGATTTCCCTGTAAGTCTCTGTGTCCAGCAACCGTTAGCCCATACCTTTCACGTTAGATCCTGTTAGATCGCAATAAAAGGCAAGGGTCACCTAAAACAGACCATATCTGGCAACGATACCTTATCCACTGGTGTCGGATCCATACAACACTATCCTTAAGTATGGAAAATGTATCTGAATATACCACGAAGACATAAGACATGTTTTATGTATTCTACCAAAATAATAATTGTGATACAGCAATTGTTAAAGTCGCTTCATTGGCGCAGGTTTCTGAATATCTGTGATGGTCATAGGGCCAACTACCTGACTGCATAATATTAATTTTTTGTATAACGTAAGTAATTTATTTTGGATTTATGAAATAGTTTGATGCACCTTTGACAAACTGACAACAATAAAAATGAAGTTCTAAAACAGGTAGTAACTTTTCTTCTTGTATTATTGCTTCCAAATAGAGTACCACATTATTTGTGTACAGGCCTCAAATTTAATAACAGGTATATATATATGTAGATTTTGATACTGATTGAGAAGCGTAGAGTAGTGTTTACGGTTTAAATGTATTGAATATAATCATATACCGTGTTTCCCCGAAAATAAGACATCCGCAGAAAATAAGACCTAGCACAGATTTTGCTGAATTGCGAAATATAAGACCTCCCCCTGAATGTAAAACCTAGCGAAGTTTTTTTAGTGGTAACGGTCATCGACAGATGGTTGAAAGTGGCCGTTGGCTTTTTGAAAGTACAGCCACTGATTGGTCAGCAGACAATTACGCCACACGGCATGATTTGCATAAGACTATGGCTTGGGAATCACAGATTTGCATAACGTTACGGCTGGTGATGGCTAATTGGTCGGCCGTAAATTACGCCACATGACATTTGCATAGTGCTACGGTTCAGTAAGCACTAATGGGTCATCGAGTTCGATGTTGACGCTATAAAAAGGCCACAGTTCGACACACCGGATATACGTCACTCTCGTCTAAATTCGACTTGGAAATTTTTTTGTTCAATAATGAACGTGAATTCTTCTTCCTGGTAAAAATAAGACATTCCCTGAAAATAAGACCTAGCGCATTTTTCAGAGCAAAAATTAATATAAGACAGTGTTTTATTTTCGGGGAAACACGGTATTAAAAATAATAATATATATGTGAATTTTATATCAATTCAATTAAATGTGTACGAAATTAGCAAAGATCTTTTATTTTATACATTTCTAATAATACCAATAATGTCATTTGTTATATTTTTATAAATTTTTCTTTATCTATTCTATTCATAATTCAGAATTTTGTGTTGATTTATTTTTTGTGCAGATTCTAGATTTTATAAAAATATTCGGGAAGGTTTCTCTGTGTCTTTGGATTGGCGGATTCTTCGTATCAATAAGAAAATCCCTCTTAAGGTTATATTTCTGATCGTATTGTAATTTAGAAATTTAATTTATTAAAGATTTCATATTTAAAAAAAACAGTTTAAATACGAACTACAGAATTGTATTGTTTTTCAGATGACAAAAACGTTGCAATCCGTTTTCTCTGGACTTTTGAAATTAAGAAATGTATCGAATCTAAAGAATGAATGTGACAAATTCGTAACTAATTATACTTCTTATAATTAAAAATGTCGAATTTTAAAAGTTCGAAATATGTTCAAATGTAAAGGTTCAGTCTCTCAGTATGTGATTTGCTTGTCATGTTTTCACGTCTTACTCATATTCTGTTTATTTAAACAATTAATATGTCACACAGTCACATTATTCTAAACAGAAATATAGTTTATGATGTTCTGTAAAGAAATTCTCGGTTGCTTTAAATGAATTAAAACTGCATTTGCCTACAAAAGCCGATGAATTTAATCAATGGTTTTAAAATAATTATATTTACGGCAAAATAACAAGTCACATATAGCAACGAAGTAGCAGTTCGATCACCAGTATCGTATCCTCCAAATATGTCGTCTGTATATGAATGCACGTTGAATGGATTTCCACAAATCCAAAATATTGGCAGACAAGGTGTGTAAATTGGATAGAGAACGGTTAGTGTACTGTATGTCAAAACATTGAGGAATTTCAAAAAGAGCATAGCCGCGTAGAAATTGAATATGAGTGTGTTCTCCGAAACCATCTACTAAAAGAAAAAAACCACAATTCATCACTAAGCAAAATTTAAAATCTAGTTACTAATCGTGAAATTCGGCCATTTCTTATTGACTACCTCCGTGCAATTGCCCAGTCTTCGCTTGTAATATCCTTTTTCGTATGTTGAGATTTTTATTTTTTTCCCACTTTTTACAATTTTTAGCATTCATTTTTATAATTTTTAATGCTTTACGTTTGATTTTAACTATCGTGTATTAATTAATGTAATAATAGCCAATGTGTGTGTATTGTGTACTGTGCATACATACTATTCTTATTAAAAATGTTATTGTGTAATAAGACTGTACAGTTTTGTCGCATAGTTACCGCATATGTTTCTCTAATAAATTTCGTTTAAAAAATATAAATAAATGTGTTTTAAAGATTTATTATTGTTGTTTTTCTTTGATTGTATTTGTAAGATTTTGCCATTTTTCGGCCAGTTTTACGTATAGCACTGATTCAATTTTGTCTACATTCTACAAAAGGTTACCGCCATTATCAGCATTGTTTTTTCTTCCTTTATTTCCTGTTATACTAGATTTTCGATATTTCTGGTCTTCAACGGACTATGTTTGTAATGTCACTTTTGCCTAAAATGCATCTGCTTTTTATCTTGACTTAACAATACTAAAAATATTCGAAATTTGCTCATATCTTTTTATTTACCACCGGATCATTTGTCGTATTAGTACAGCCCAACACTGATATTATCCACCTTTCAATTACTAGCAATCTCTTCGAAATAGAAAGTGCTATCTTATCTACATTCGTATCTACGCTTCATGTCTACGTTGTTTACATAAACATTTTAAAAGCATTTTACTGCGTAATACCGCATATTCTCAAGAAGCTAGCTACTAAATTCTACATTGATGACAAAATCGTGAAATGGCTCAACAGTTATTTACTTTTTCGTACATATACATTGAAAATGTCTAACTTTTTTTTCAACAGTTCTCTCGTCTTATAATTTAGCACTAGTACTTTGCTTTATACTGCCTACGTAAATAAATCATTTACCGCAATTTCATGTTTTTACTAAAGGTCGAGAAGGTGAGGAGATAGTGACATGTATCATATCTCGAGAGGAGTAGACCTTAACAAATAAATTAAATTTTAATTTTTCAACCAAAAAAAGTATATATAAGAGCCTCGTGGTGGCTGCCATTTTGTTTGCTGGTGTCTGGAGCACCGTACATGACGCTGGCAGCAACCGAAAGTCATCTGATATTTCGAACAGAAGTGCTGAGTAGTGCTGCCTGCGCTCTAAAATTTTGAATTCGTTCAATAAAGTTTCGACTTTTGCTGCTTAACGTCGAGCAATCTTTCAGCGAGAAATAAACTTCATCCGACGTGGCGCATATGCAAAACAGGCGTATTCACGCAAGCAAGCGTGTAAAAAATGACAAAAGCAGTGACAACATTACGAAAGTATTTAAGCTCAGGTTGTGTTTACCTACATTTCACAAAAAAGCATAAAAAATTTACATAACAATACATGCTGTTGAGGTAACCGTTTTAAGTTTCTTTTTCATTACAACTGAACTATTCTTGTNTCTACGCTTCATGTCTACGTTGTTTACATAAACATTTTAAAAGCATTTTACTGCGTAATACCGCATATTCTCAAGAAGCTAGCTACTAAATTCTACATTGATGACAAAATCGTGAAATGGCTCAACAGTTATTTACTTTTTCGTACATATACATTGAAAATGTCTAACTTTTTTTTCAACAGTTCTCTCGTCTTATAATTTAGCACTAGTACTTTGCTTTATACTGCCTACGTAAATAAATCATTTACCGCAATTTCATGTTTTTACTAAAGGTCGAGAAGGTGAGGAGATAGTGACATGTATCATATCTCGAGAGGAGTAGACCTTAACAAATAAATTAAATTTTAATTTTTCAACCAAAAAAAGTATATATAGGAGCCTCGTGGTGGCTGCCATTTTGTTTGCTGGTGTCTGGAGCACCGTACATGACGCTGGCAGCAACCGAAAGTCATCTGATATTTCGAACAGAAGTGCTGAGTAGTGCTGCCTGCGCTCTAAAATTTTGAATTCGTTCAATAAAGTTTCGACTTTTGCTGCTTAACGTCGAGCAATCTTTCAGCGAGAAATAAACTTCATCTGACGTGGCGCATATGCAAAACAGGCGTATTCACGCAAGCAAGCGTGTAAAAAATGACAAAAGCAGTGACAACATTACGAAAGTATTTAAGCTCAGGTTGTGTTTACCTATATTTCACAAAAAAGCATAAAAAATTTACATAACAATACATGCTGTTGAGGTAACCGTTTTAAGTTTCTTTTTCATTACAACTGAACTATTCTTGTCAAATGAATAAATAACTCATTAAAAGTGTGTCGTTTCTCGGTACCGTATGCTTAATTCCAACAATAAGACAAAAGTTTAATAGCATTAATATATATGACGATAAGTGAAGATTGACAGCTTATTTAGATCAGTTTTCATTAATTAATGAGTAGATAGTATTATTGAGGATTTTATAATCTGTCTTCTTGTACTATTCCTCTTTTCAACAAATTTTTTTACTTCTGCTGTCAAATTTCATCACCTAAAATAGTATTTGAAAAAATTTTTTGTTTCAGTTATAAAATACGTAATGAAATTTTTCAGAATTTTGAAGGCAGAACTTTACGTTTTAGTAAAGATGGCTATGAACGAGTGCATCAAATGGGACATCCAGTTACATGCTAATGGAGAGTAATCAGGTTCGTCGTTTATATTACAAAATTTTATGAACATTATGTGACTAAAAGTAGGGAAAACACATAGCACAAAAAACGCAGGGTACGAATATGAATAATTTAATGCAGAGTGGACAAAAAATTCAGGAGTTGATAAAGAGTAATGAAATAACGGAAAACTTCAGATAACAGGAATTTGTCAACAATATTGAAAAGTAAAATTACTTAACGCTGAAATTTAAGTATTTGAATACTTCCAGAAATGAAAGGAAATTGTGTAATTTCTGTTTTTCCTATAAGTAATAACAAAACCGTACATTTTCATCGAATGCATTTTCGGAATATAAATTAATATTGTTCGAAAACGTATCAAATAACCATGGCATTTCTCGAACCAAATTGTTTTAAAAACACAAACATATATATATTTTTATAAATAAGAATAGAGTACACCACGAAGTGTATCGGATGTATTCTACCAAAATAGTAATTATAATTCAACTGTTGTCAAATACGTTCCGATCGAACAGAACTGTATAATGTGAATTTTTTCGTATAAATGTACGCATTTTTTTAATTTATGAAATAATTTAAAATTTCTTACTGTTTTTAAATATGTTTGTGGAATTTTTTCCTGTACTTTTGTAATCTGTTCGAAATTAGTTTTTTTTACTTTTCGAATCACTCGAAATTTCAACACTCGAATGTAGTATGACAAGGAAAACGTTCTATTACACATTTATGTAACTTCAATTAAGTTTTCAAGGTATAAGACAATATGAATATTTTCGAGCTAAAATTAGAAAACTGATTGCTATCCATTAGCCTATTACTGGAAGTAAAAATCGATCAAAATCGATCAAAGCAGTTTTATTACATTACATTAATAATAACAAACAAATAACTTAAACACCATTAAAATATTTTAATAACTAAATGCATTGTATCGATCACTTTATCAATTAACTTCAAATAACTTAAATATCTTATGTAACATGTAATAAATTCCGGATGTAGATATCTTACATACCCAATTGCATGTATAATGCAGCTATGGCTTCGAATCCTTCTTACTTTTACAAATAACGCAAGAGGGATCATAACTGCATTTATCGTTATAATTGAAAGTTTCAGGATTTATAAATTGCAGAAATAAGAATTGGCTGTGTTCTAAAAACAGAAAGACAAGGAATTGCAAGTGATGTAAAAGGAACTAAATGTTTATACTATTCGATAGAAAGAAACTTGCTGTAGTTGAAAACATGAATTCGAATATACAAGATAAAATTTGCATGTGCTGTTTCCTCAGACCTTGCTGGATGATGTCTCTCATTTTCGGTTTACAACCATTCTACTTATGTAACTGCAAACAACATATTTCAATTCTGCAAAATGCTAAATTTAAAAATTTCTATATCAAAAGCATAAGTTTTATTTTACGGCAGAGTTTCTGTTTGCTCTTGTTGCATGCAACACCAGGTATCAAAAATTATATAATTTGTAAAGGATGGTTTGATGATGTCGGAAATGAAGACGTCGGTATCAGAATGAATATTGTGGTTGGACTTTTATATTTATTTTATTCAATGTGTTTCACCTTTCTCCGAAACAACAAAGTTATTTTATTAAAATCTGGATTGAGACACGAATATTTTCGACAGAAAATGATACACGAAGAAAATTCCACAATGAGAAAAATATCTCTATTCGTAGCATCCATTGTAATGGCGATTGTTATTTCTTTTCAGTTCGCTAATGTATTTCTGTATTATTTCGCTATGCAGAGAAAACAGTATTTTGAGGGCGAGGCATTTATTTGTAGCGTTTAAATTGGTTTAGATTTAACGTTTTGCATAGGAGGAATTAAATACGGATTGTTGTTATCAGCTTTATTATTGTTTGTCGCTCATAAAGAATTCGAACATCTGCTGTATGAACTTTTTGAGATAGAAAAGAATAAGAAATTTGTTCTAAATGAACTGACCGAATTTATGCAGCATCACGAATAATTGTGGATATTCGTCAATCAAATAAACACAAATTTAAATTTCGCATTTTGCTTTATTTATTTTGGTATCATTTGGTCAACGAGTCTCTGCTTTTATGGATATCTATTTCTAGAAATGAACGAGTTATACCAACAGATACTTTTAGGAATGAGCATTGTTTTTACTTTAATCTGTATATATTGGGAATGTTTATTGTGCTGTTTTGCATTTACGGTAAATATTTATTTCGTTTTATATACATTNTAACTTAAATATCTTATGTAACATGTAATAAATTCCGGATGTAGATATCTTACATACCCAATTGCATGTATAATGCAGCTATGGCTTCGAATCCTTCTTACTTTTACAAATAACGCAAGAGGGATCATAACTGCATTTATCGTTATAATTGAAAGTTTCAGGATTTATAAATTGCAGA
The DNA here is from genome assembly GCF_000671375.1 of Centruroides sculpturatus. NCBI lineage: Eukaryota > Metazoa > Arthropoda > Arachnida > Scorpiones > Buthidae > Centruroides > Centruroides sculpturatus. The sequence continues at coordinate 303,998 of NW_019385003.1, read as the reverse complement.
AATAAGAATTGGCTGTGTTCTAAAAACAGAAAGACAAGGAATTGCAAGTGATGTAAAAGGAACTAAATGTTTATACTATTCGATAGAAAGAAACTTGCTGTAGTTGAAAACATGAATTCGAATATACAAGATAAAATTTGCATGTGCTGTTTCCTCAGACCTTGCTGGATGATGTCTCTCATTTTCGGTTTACAACCATTCTACTTATGTAACTGCAAACAACATATTTCAATTCTGCAAAATGCTAAATTTAAAAATTTCTATATCAAAAGCATAAGTTTTATTTTACGGCAGAGTTTCTGTTTGCTCTTGTTGCATGCAACACCAGGTATCAAAAATTATATAATTTGTAAAGGATGGTTTGATGATGTCGGAAATGAAGACGTCGGTATCAGAATGAATATTGTGGTTGGACTTTTATATTTATTTTATTCAATGTGTTTCACCTTTCTCCGAAACAACAAAGTTATTTTATTAAAAACTGGATTGAGACACGAATATTTTCGACAGAAAATGATACACGAAGGAAATTCCACAATGAGAAAAATATCTCTATTCGTAGCATCCATTGTAATGGCGATTGTTATTTCTTTTCAGTTCGCTAATGTATTTCTGTATTATCCCGCTATGCAAAGAAAAGAGTATTTTGAGGGAGAGGCATTTATTTGTAGCGTTCAAATTGGTTTAGATTTAACGTTTTGCATAGGAGGAATTGGATACGGCCTGTTGTTAGCAGCTCTATTATTGTTTGTCGCTCATAAAGAATTCGAACATCTGCTGTATGAGCTTTTTGAGATAGAAAAGAATAAGAAATTTGTTCTAAACGAACTGAACAAATTTATGCAGCACCACCAAGAATTGTGGCAATTCGTCAATCAAATAAACACAAATTTCAATTTCGTGAATTGCTCTATTTATTTTGGTATTATTTGGTCAACGAGTCTCTGCTTTTATGGATATCTATTTCTAGAAATGAACGAGTTATACCAACAGATACTTTTAGGAATGAGCATTGTTTCAACTTTAATCGGAATATATTGGGGATGTTTATTGTGCTGTTTTGCATTTACGGTAAATGTTTATTTCGTTTTATATATTGTAATTATTTTATTATAATTACTTTTATATTTGATTCGAATGCATATATTATACGATTATGTGTTTCGTACCTATTAATATTAATTGCTGTAGTTATAATTTGTTTTTCTNAAATGGTTTATATATTAATAATGGTTTATAGTAAGTCCGCTGCTCGTTTAAACTTAACGGTTTGTACAATATCCGCTACTGGTCTACATTCGACCAATTCTGTCGCGACACGAGTCGGCGATGACGTTTTACCGAATTATAGGAGTTTTTTTAGCGTCTTTGTACGAATACTGTCGCAATTTTTTCGCCGTCTTATAGGAATCCGAACTATATGAACCCGTGTTATAGGGGGTTGTCTGTATTATATATGAATTTTGATACTAATTGAAAAATATTGAGTATTGTTTATGGTCTATTATTTTTAAAATTGTTTAGTCTGCTTTACATTTTTAGAAACAAGAAACTGACGTTATTACCAACTGGATTAAGAAACGAATATTTTTGACATTAAATTTGAGAATTAGAAAGTAAACTACAGTTACATGAAGTATATGCCACAATTTCGTTTTACAAGAATCGAATTCTGAGATATAACACATTAGTTTTAATGTTTTAAAGCAGGGGTGGCCAACCTTTTCAGAAGGCAGGCCAAATTTCAGAAATAATATTTTCTGCCGGGCCACGCACCTATTTTTTTTCTTAATTAAAGTAAACAAACAAGCCTGCTACAGCTTCAACCACATCGTCGCTTCCCAGTAGGTGAGATCGTGGTCAAACACTTGCCTGGTTTAATGTAAAAAAAACACAAAAAATAGGTATATTTATTTTTTTGAAGAAAATGAAACATAACCGAGAATCAAACATATTTATTAGACAATTTAAAAATATTTAAAAGTGAGACATCTGACTTTGTTTTACAGAACTAAGTTCATCAAAATTGATCTCCACTGATGATGTCGCTACACGCAAACAGTTTTCCAAGTAAACATCAGTAATTCGATCTCACTTGTGATTTGATGTACTTCATGCGACTAAAAAGCTGTTCACACGCATAAGTGTTTCCACATAGCGAAACCATCGACAGAACATATTTGTAAAATGCAGGATATTTATCCTTGTCCAAATACGTTTCATAGAACTCTTCCAAATCAACTTGATGGAATTTCTCCAACGTTTCAGGGTTGACTTACTTATAGAAACGATATGGTAGACAGGCTACTTGGTTAAAGTAGTTTGAACTGTAATTATAAATATATTAAATATGTATTTTAACGTCGATTGCAAAATCTCTCCAGATGCTTTGGCGATAATGAAACAAAACTACAGAATAACATGGAACTTTGTCAAGCTGGACTGAAAGTAGTTATGAGTATGAGCCCGACAGTATTGCGAGCTTTTCGAAGACCACAGAACATAATAGTTGAAGTTGAAGTCTCATATTAAATTTTATCAACACTTAGCGTTGGACAAAAATCTAAGTAACCTTGATTGTCAAATAGCGGGATATTTGAAATAGCTAAAAATCTATGAATTTTTCCAAAAATGAGAGATATTTCAAATTTCTCTTAGCTATATTCGTATCATGTATTTAAAAATGAATGATACGAAAAACTCATGAAGTAATGTTCTTTTGGTGATATGTACAATAAAGTTAACATGTACGTTCATTTGACCTAGCTCCGCGGGCCTTGTGTTGGCCACCCTTGTTTTAAAACGTCTGCCTGTTTTACAATCGATTCAAATAGATTATTCACGCAGTAGAATGATACCGGCAGTTTTTCTAAGGTTCTAGCATAAACGGTCTGACTATACTGAATATAATTATATAATAAATGTAGGGTTTCTCATTTCCTGGTCTTTTGCTCCACCCGGGATTCCGGATTAAAAGTGAACTGTTTTCCGGGATCCCGGAAAATTTCGGGACAGAATTAATTATTTTTAAGACATACAAAATATCATGAAATTAAATGATATAATTATTTTTCATTTTTTAAAGTAATTTAATACGTTCCGCAACCTCCAAAATCATATTAATAGTGCTGTGTAAGATACATATTAAAAATTACCTTCGAATTAAATAGAAATTTTTACAAATAGAAAAAAAATTCATTAAAGTTTGCTGGAAACTGCATTCAACAACAAGATGCTTTGAATTGAGTTGAAAATTTAAAAAAGAAATGAATCTAGATGAAACTTCTAACTTAGAAGGTAATTTTCGTTTCTTAAATAAAACATAATACAAAATATTATTGTAAATTTTTATAATAACATTTTAAAAAGCAAACGTGGTCGATACTCCGACCACTCAATCTGATTCTTATTTTAGTAATAAAATGTTCCGCTACCGAGAATGCCCTTTTCGATTCAGTTGATGTAGATGGAATCGTCTTTAATGCATTTAAGAGAAGACAGATGTTATATGTTTATTTCACCCGTATCCTGGAAGATATCTAGTTCGTTTTAGAGATTGTATTAATTCTTTTGCTCTCTAGTGTTTTTTATTTGTCAACCACGGCTGCTATAATAGCGGCATCGGCAATTCGTTTCGCTTTAATCATCAAGTTTATGAAGAAAAATTTATACTTGTAGACTTCGTACCCAATTTGCGCAACCTGGAGTTAGGCAGTTATCGAAGCTACCGGACACGGTTCGAAATTAAGACGGCGTAAGCGCGATTATTCCAAATATTACAGGTTCCGACAAGTAAAAAATTTTCAGTGTCCTGCCAGAAATAAGCTGCGAACTGATTATTGACCATTTGTGACATGCCATAAGGAGCAAAAATTTAAAAAAACTAATAAGTAGATAAATTCAATAATTAAACCAATGGGATCGGTAAAATAAGTAAATACTAAAAATAAAGGATATTCTTAGTTCAAAAAACAAGTAAAAAGTAGTATATCAATTGTAGAAAAAATGGACTAAAAATACTGGTAATAATGAAAGTTTAGGTTTTTTCATCATTTGTTTATTTGTTTAACTTGTCCTGTCTCTCGAAGTCGGAAGAAGTCAGTATATTTTTTTACTTGTTTTTAATTTAAACTAAAAATATCCTTTATTTTTAGTATTTAACTAATCAATAGGTTTAAAATTAATAAATCTGACCGTTTATGAGTTAATTATACTTTCTATTTGTAAAATTTCCTCAACCTTAACATAAAATAAGAAAAAAGTGAATTTTTTAAGAAATTTGTGGTATTTCCCAGGTTAAAAAAACAACCAGGGATTCTATTTGAGAAACTCATAAATAAACCACTGCATAAAGCTTTGCCTAACAATAATGAGTATAGTGTGAATGAAACAAAAAAATGGAGACTAAGTCATCTAACTTGGCAGACATGGATTTTGATCTCATTGAATTCATGATAATCACATGATTGTTCTTGTAAATACTGCTTGACACTCAATAGCCATTGTATTGAATATTTTGTTTTGTAAGATAATGAGGCCCTTTGCATTAATTCTTATATATCAAATACTTGAAAATTGAGATCAAGCTATATTTCAATTTAAATAGTAGTCAGTCAGTCATCATTTCATTATTTATTTAGTTTTAAATGAAAAGAATTATGTACTTACATTTATGTTTATAACTATTACTGTCTGTAAGCAGTATAAATATCTGTTATTTGTATGTAATATAAAACTATGTTAGGACCAAGGAATATTAAAACTTCATTGTGATACAAAGTCACCTTCCTCCATCTTCATATCTCTAATGACCAAATATTTGAAGAATAAAAAATCTAAGAATGACATTCACCAGAAAAATGTAACAAATATTAAAATACATCATTCCATCAAACTAGGCACAAACCATCTGCAAAGTATTGCTACAACAAACNGCGGATTCTTCGTCGTCAATAAGAAAATCCCTCTTAAGGTTGTTATTTTTCTGATCGTATTGTAATTTAGAAATTTAATTTATTAAATATTTAATATTAAAAAACAATTTAAATACGAATTACAGAATTACATTGTTTTTCAGATGGCAAAAACCTTGCAATCCGTTTTTTCGGGACTTCTGAAATTGAGAAATGTGTCGAATCTGAAGAAAGAATGTGACAAGTTCGTAACTAATTATACTTCTTATAATTAAAAATGTCAAATTTGAAAAGTGCGAAATATGTATAAATGTAAAGATTCAGTCTCTCAGTATGTGATTTTATTTTCATCTTTTCACGTCTTACTCATATTTTCTGTGTTTAAACAATTAATATGTCACACAGTCACATTATTCTAAACAGAAATATAGTTTATGATGTTGCTGTAAAGGAATTCTCGGTTGCTTTGAATGAATTAAAACTGCATTTGCCTACAGAAGCCAATGAATTTAATCGATGGTTTTAAAATAATTATATTTACGGCAAAATAACAAGTCACATATAGCAACGAAGTTGCAATTCGATCACCAGTATCGTATCCTCCAAATCTGTCGTCTGTATATGAATGCAAATTGAATGGATTTCCGCAAATCCAAAACATAAACAAATTACTAGTACCTTTAAGGATTTTACACATTTCTTTTTATCCTCAGTTGGATTGTTATGAATCGCAGTATGACTTAACAATTGCNCTAGTGTTTACTACGCCACAAATATAAATGTCGAATTTTAAAAGTGCGAAATATGTTCAAATGTAAAGGTTCAGTCTCTCAGTATGTGATTTTTTTGCCATCTTTTCACGTCTTACACATATTTTCTCTATTTAAACAATTAATATGTCACACAGTCACATTATTCTAAACAGAAATATAGTTTATGATGTTGCTGTAAAGAAATTCTCGGTTGCTTTGAATGAACTGAAACTGCATTTGCCTACAGAAGCCAATGAATTTAATCGATGGTTTTAAAATAATTATAATTACGGCAAAATAACAAGTCACATATAGCAACGAAGTTGCTGTTCGATCGCCAGTATCGTATCCTCCAAATCTGTCGTCTGTATATGAATGCATGTTGAATGGGTTTCCGCAAATCCAAAACAACGTAAAAGTATGGCAGACAAGGTGTGTAAATTGGATAGAGAATGGTTAGTTTACTGTGCCAAAACATTGAGAAATTTCAAAAAGAGCATAGCCACGTATAAATTTTAATATGAGTGTGTTCTCCGAGGCCATGTACTAAAAGGAAAAAAACACAATTCATCACTAAGCAAAACTTTATAATCTAGTTACTAATCGTGAAATTCGGCCATTTCTTATTGGCTACCTTCGTGCAATTGCCCACTCTTTGTTTGTAATATCCTTTTTTGTATGTTGAAATTTTTATTTTTTTCCCACTTTTTAAAGTTTTTACCATTGATTTTTATAATTTGTAATCCTTTACATTTGATTTTAACTATCGGGTATTAATTAATGTAATAAAAGCCAATGTGTGTGTANGTAAGCACTAATTGGTCATCGAGTCCGATGTTGACGCTATAAAAAGGCGACAGTTCGACACACCGGATATAGGTCACTCTCGTCTAAGTTCGACTTGGGAATTATTTTGTTTAATAATAAATGTGAATTCTTCTTCCTAGAAAAAATACGACATTCCCTGAAAATAAGACCTAGCGCATTTTTCAGAGGAAAAATTAATATAAGACACTGTCTTATTTTCGGGGAAACACGGTACTAAAACATCAGTACTGGGCGTAAAATGTAATATGATGAAAATATGCTATAAATGACAAACAATGATACAAACTAAGTGATAAAAATTTCTAAAAAAAAGGAAGGAAGTTTGTTTCCTTTCACAAAAAATATTTATACGGACTCTTTTTTTCTTTGTTTTAATATTCCTTGAACATTATTCCATTTATCAATTTTTGGGCTTAGATCCGCAATATAATTAAACATTGCTACAAATAACAATATACAATAACAATAGAAGTATAAACCTTATAACAGATAAGTTGTACAAATATTTCTACAAAAATATACATACAGGTTTTCTTCTTTTTCCGTATTTTTTTGAAAATATTTCATTAAATACTAATTATGTATTGTAAAAAATTCACAAATGTTAATTTACACACGGTAATTCACACACAGTAACTTTTACAACCTTCAGTGTTTATGCTTCACAATATTGGTTTATTGCCACGCCCTATATGATGTCGTACCATTGTTGTTCTATTTGCATGCCATTAGAGATATTTACTAAATTATTGTTTTTATGTTTTACAATTTCAATATGTTCTTTAAATTTCCTTTTATATATATTTTTTTCTGTGTGTAAGGTTTTAATATTATTTCTATCAATTTTACATTTACTATTTTTAATATGGTTATACTAGGGAGAATTGTTATACTTCAATCTAATGGCTGCTTCATGTTCTTTAATTCGTGTTTCTAAGGCACGTCCAGTTTCACTTATATAATTTTTCTGGTTTTAGCAATTACAATTAATCCTATAGACTACTACTGTTTTTTTTTAATATATCAGTATTAGACTTGTTTTAATGTATTAATAATGAACTATTTGTGAATTTTTTACAATACATAATTAGTATTTAATGAAATATTTTCAAAAAAGGTAATATTAGTGAAACTGATAAAAATAATATAATTAACTTTAGTAATAATAGTACCCCCAAGTTACATATACGGTTGAAAACACATAAAAAATAAGAAAAATATAGACCTATAGTTGATTTCAGATACTCGATACTGTACAATTTAGAGAATTATATTAAACAACAATTAAAAAGTATTGAAAATTCTAAAAATAGCATAAAGAATGCTAATGAAGTAATTAACATTATTCAACAAATTAAAAAAGAAAAAACACACACATTAATCAGCCTAGATGTGAAAAATATGTATCCTAACATTAAATGGAAACTAGTAAAAAATAGCCTCACACAATTAAATATAAGTAAAACTTTAATAGATTTAACACAATTTGCATATCAGAAAAATTATTTTGAAGTTTATGATGAGTTTTATAGGCAAACCGATGGAGTGAGTATGGGGTTAAAGATGGGGCCAAGACTAGCTGAATTAGTAATGATAGAAATAGACAAAAAAATACAAAACATCCCAGGGATAAAGACTGTAGTGAGATACGTAGATGACTATCTGGTTGTATTTAATAATCAAATAACAAATGATAAAATAATTCTTAACACAGTAAATAGTATAAATAAAGATATTAAATTTGATACAAAATTAGAAAAAGATAATAAAGTTAATTTTCTACATAAAACAATAAATAATGAAACAGATAAATTTACGTTTAAAACTTATAAAAAACCATCCAACGTAAATAAAACAATAAACTATCACTCTTGCATTCCACAAACTGTAAAAAAGAATACATATATAATGGAGGTAAAAAATATATACACAAGAACCACCAACGAAAATGACCGAAAAACTGAATTAAAAGAATTAGAACAGAAATTCATTTTAAACAGTTATCCAAAGAAAACTTTGACGATTTGGAAAACACAATATTATAAAAATAGATTTAATATAAAAATTAAAAAAGACAAAACATATAAAGCCTTCCCATACATGGATAATATTTTTGATAATTGTAATAAAATACTTAAAAAAGAGAATGTGATCTTGGCCCCAGCCTTGACCAATAAAATTTCACAAAAGGTTCACATTAATAGATTAAAAACAAACAAGTCTAATACTGATATATTGAAAAAAAACAGGAGTAGTCTATAGGATTAATTGTAATTACCAAAACCAGAAAAATTATATAGGTGAAACTGGACGTGCCTTAGAAACACGAATTAAAAAACATGAAGCAGCCATTAGATTGAAGTATGACAATTCTCCCTGGTATAACCATATTCAAAATAGTAAATGTAAAATTGATAGAAATAATATTAAAATCTTACACACAGAAAAAAATATATATAAAAAGAAATTTAAAGAACATATTGAAATTGTAAAACATAAAANATAATTGTAATAAAAATCTTAAAAAAGAGAATGTGGCATTGGCCCCAGCTTTGACCAACAAAATCTCACAGAATGTTCATATTAATAGATCAAAAACAGACAAATTTAATAATGATGTATTGAAGAAAACTGGTGTTGTATATAAAATCAATTGTAATTGCCAAAACCCGAAATATTATATAGGTGAAACTGGTCGTACATTAGAGACACGTATTAAAGAACACGAAGCTGCCATTAGATTAAATTATAACAACTCTCCCTGGTATAACCATATTAAAAATAGTAAATGTAAAATTGATAGAAATAATATTAAAACCTTACACACAGAAAAAAATATATATAAAAGGAAATTTAAAGAACATATTGAAATTGTAAAACATAAAAACAATAATTTAGTAAATATCTCTAATGGCATGCAAATAGAACAACAATGGTACGACATCATATAGGGCGTGGCAATAAACCAATATTGTGAAGCATAAACACTGAAGGTTGTAAAAGTTACTGTGTGTGAATTACCGTGTGTAAATTAACATTTGTGAATTTTTTACAATACATAATTAGTATTTAATGAAATATTTTCAAAAAAATACGGAAAAAGAAGAAAACCTGTATGTATATTTTTGTAGAAATATTTGTACAACTTATCTGTTATAAGGTTTATACTTCTATTGTTATTGTATATTGTTATTTGTAGAAATGTTTAATTATATTGCGGATCTAAGCCCAAAATTGATGAATGGAATAATGTTCAACGAATAATAAAACAAAGAAAAAAAGAGTCCGTATGTATATTTTTTTAAAAGGAAACAAACTTCCTACCTTATTTACAAATTTTTATCACTTAGTTTGTATCATTGTTTGTCATTTATAGCAATATTTTCATCATATTACATTTTACGCCCAGTACTGATGTTTTAGTAGAATATGTTTCAAAGAAAAACCTGTACGTATGATTTTTTTGAAAACTTTATATAGTTTTTTAAACTACTTGTGTGTCACTAAATTTTATGATTTTTATGATTATANTGAAAATACAAGAAGTTTTATTCCAAGCAAGCATCGCAAGCCCGCTTGGTTAATTTCTGCTGCTTGCTTGGAATAAAATTTCTTGTATTTTATATTAAAATGATAGGCAAGCAATTCTGTTAAAAGCACTGGAACTGAACGTTTCGCTTCATGCAGTCTATTTTGCAACTTTTTTAAAAATGATGTCAATCCCGAAAATCTCGGGATTAGGAAAACTTAATCCCGAAAATTTTGGAACTGAAAAGTGGTCGAAATCCCGGGATCCCGATTTTCGAGATCCTGGGATCAAATCCTCTAGTCATGTGATATTTTAAACAAAGGTGCTGAGTAGTGATGGCTGCGCTCTAATGTTTTGAATTCGTTCAATAAAATTTCGACTTTTGCTGCTTAACGTCGAGCGATCTTTCAGCGTGCAATAAAGTTAATTGATTATCTGACGTGGGGCATATGCAAAACAGGCGTATTAACGCAAGCAAGCATGTAAAAAACGACAAGAGCAGTGACAACAGTACGAAAGTATTTAAGCTCAGGTCGTGTTTACCTACGTTTCACAAAAAAGCATAAAAAATTTATATAATAATACATGCTGTTGAGGTAACCGTTTTAAGTTTCTTTCTCATTACAACTGAACTATTCGTGTCAAATGAATAAATAACTCATTAAAAGTTTGTTGTTTCTCGGTACCGTATGCTTAATTTTAACAATAAGACAAAAGTTTAATAGCATTAATATATATGATGATAAGTGAAGATTAACAGCTTATTCAGATCAGTTTTCGTTAATTAATGAGTAGATAGTATTATTGAAGATTTTACAATCTGTGTTCTTTTACTATTCCTCTTTTCAACAATTTTTTTACTACTGCTATCAAATTTCATCATCTAAATTAGTATTTGAAAAGATTTTTTGTTTCAGTTATAAAATACGTAATGAAACTTTTCAGAATATTGAAGGCAGAACTTTACGTTTTAGCAAGGGTGGGTATGAACAAGTGCGTCAAATGGGACATCCAGTTACATGCTAATTGAGAGTAATCAGGTTCGTCGTTTACAAAATTTTATAAACATTATGTGACTAAACGTAGGATAAATACATAGCACAAAAAAGGCAGGGTACGAATATGAATAATTTAATGCAGAGTGGACAAAAAATTCAAAAGTTGATAAAGAGTAATGAAATAACGGAAAAATTCAAATAACAAGAATTTGTCAGGAATATTGAAAAGTAAAATTACTTAACGTTGCAATTTAAGCATCCGAATACTTCTACAAATGAAAGGAAATAGTGTAATTTCTGTTTTTCCTATAAGTAATAACAAAACCGTACATTTTCATCGAATGCATTTTCGGGATATAAATTAATATTGTTCGAAAACGTATCAAATAACCATGGCATTTCTCGAACCAAATTGTTTTAAAAACACAAACATATATATATTTTTATAAATAAGAATAGAGTACACCACGAAGTGTATCGGATGTATTCTACCAAAATAGTAATTATAATTCCACCGTTGTCAAATACGTTTCGATCGAACAGAACTGTATAATGGTAATTTTTTTGTATAAATGTACGCAATTTTTTTAATTTATGAAATAATTTAGAATTTCTTACTGTTTTTAAATATGTTTGTGGAATTTTTTCCTGTTCTTTTGTAATATGTCCGAAATTAGTTTCTTTTACTTTTCAAATCTCTCGAAATTTCAACACTCGAATGTGGTATGACAAGGAAAAAGTACTATTACACATTTATGTAACTTCAATTAAGTTTTCAAGGTCTAAGACAATATAAATATTTTCGAGCTAAAATTAGAAAACTGATTGCTATCCATTAGCATATTACTGGAAGTAGAAATCTGTCAAAGCAGTTTTATTACATTACATTAATAATAACAAAGAAATAACTTAAACACCATAAAAATATTTTAATATCTAAATGCATTATATCGATCACTTTATCAATTAACTTCAAATAACTTAAATATCTTACATTTTTTATATGTAATAAAATCCGGATGTAGATATATTTTATACCCAATTGCATGTATAATACAGCTATCGCTTCGTATCCTGCTTACTTTTACAAATAACGCAAGAGGAATCATAACTGCTTTTCTGGTTATAATTGAAAGTTTTAGGATTTATAAATTGCAGAAATAAGAATTGGCTGTGTCCTGAAATCAGAAAGACAAGGAATCGCAAGTGATGTAAAAAGAACTAAATGTTTATACTATTCGATAGAAAGAAACTTGCTGTAGTTGAAAACATGAATTCGAATATACAGGATAAAATTTGCATGTGTTGTTTCCTCAGACCTTGCTGGATGATGTCTCTCGTTTTCGGTTTACAATCATTCTACTTATGTAACTGTGAACAAGACATTTCCATTTTGAAACATGCTGAGTATAAATATTTGTATATCAAAAGCATAAGTTTCATTTTACGGCAGAGTTTCTGTTTGTTCTTTTTGTATGCAACACCTGGTATCAGAAATTATATAATTTGTAAAGGATTGTTTGATGATGTGGGAAATAAAGATTTCCGTACAACATTGAGTGTTTTTTTTGGACTTATATATTTATTTTATTCAATGTGCTTTACCTTTTTCCGAAACAACAAAGTTATTTTATTAAAATCTGGATTGAGACACGAATATTTTCGACAGAAAATGATACACGAACAAAACTCGACAATGAGAAAAATATCTCTATTCGTAGCATCTATTATAATGGCGACTGTTATTTCTTTTCAGTTCGCTAATGTAATTCTGTATTATCCCGCTATGCAAAAAAAAGAGTATTTTGAGGGAGAGGCATTTTTTTGTAGCGTTCAAATTGGTTTAGGTTTAACGTTTTTCATAGGAGGAATTGGATGCGGCCTGTTGTTAGCAGCTTTATTATTGTTTGTCGCTCATAAAGAATTCGAACATCTGCTGTATGAGCTTTTTGAGATAGAAAAGAATAAGAAATTTGTTCTAAATGAACTGACCGAATTTATGCAGCATTACGAAGAATTGTGGCAATTCGTCAATCAAATAAACACAAAGTTCAATTTCGTGTTGTGCTTTATTTATTTTGGTATCATTTGGGCAACGAGTTTTCTCTTTTATGGATATCTATTTCTAGAAATGAACGAGTTATATCAACAGATATTTTTAGGAATGAGCATTGTTAACACTTTACTCTGTATATATTGGGCATGTTTATTGTGCTGTTTTGCATTTACGGTAAATGTTTATTTTGTTTTACATATTATAATTATTTTATTATAAATACTTTTATATTCGATTCGAATATAAATATTATACGATTGTGTGTTTTGTATCCATTAATACGAATTACTGTAATTATAATTTGTTTTTCTCACACTTCAGATGCAGAATGGTTTTCAAGACATTCGTCAATTTGCTGTGTGTAACCTGAAACTGGAAGAAAAATTAAAGGTGTGGCTTATATTATTTTTTAATTTTAAAGAAAGATTGTATTGTGTTTTACACCAAGATTAAAATAGGTTACTAGTGTTTTAAGATCACTTCTGTTAGTTACTGTGAAAAACTGACAAAAACTTACGCACATGAATAAATTTATTTTCCTGCAGGTATGTGCACGAACATTTAAAAAAACACATTATCCGTTTTTTTATTTTTATTTCAATTAACAATTTTTTCTGTTTAAGCTTTAGTATAGGCTATACATCACCAAAGTTCACATTTCACTTACAATGTCTATCCGAAAAATTTGCAAACTTTGCATGTAGAAGTTGTTTGAGTTTAAGTAGAAGCTGTTTAATTTTGTTGCCTTCGACATAATTCTTTTCCGAATGTATGCACCGAATTTCGCATTTCTGCTAGGAAAGGTNTATAAACAAAAAATTGTAGGATTACTTACCGAGCGTGCACCGTTCGACGATGCCATTGTTTAGCTTGTATTTGTCGTAGAGCTTGTCATCGAATGGCGCTTGCGTACTTCTTGATAAATTATTTTTTTTTGCGAAAAATTTGCTGAACTTTAGAGACATCATTAATATAAATAAAATTTTTATGGACGTTAAATAATAAATGGTTTTTAGTAGGTCCACTGCTTGTTTAAACTCAACGGTTTGTACCGCTATTGGTCTGCATTCGACCAATCCTGTCGCGACACGAGTCGGCAATGACATTTAACCGAATTATAGGAGTTTATTTAGCGTGTTTGTACGAATATTGTCGCAATTTTTTCGCCGTCATATAGGAATCCGAACTACATGAACCCGTGTTATAGGGGGAGTCGACTGTAGTATACAGTAGAGCGTCGGTTATCCGATAGTCGGTTATCCGAAAGAATTCCAGTCGGCCTAAAGTATAATTTTTAGTGATGTAACGAATATTCGGTTACTATTCGGTATTCGGCTTATTCGGCCTATTTTTCGCTATTCGTCCGAATTCCGTATACCTTAAAACAGGAGTAAGAAATAACAAAAACACAGTAAATTAATCATTTTGGTGTTTAGATTTAATGAAATCCGGTTAGCGAATATTATAAGTTATATTTATTTATAACTTATAATATTCACAAAATAATAAAGAAAATTTTATTAGTCACATGTATTCACGATTTATAATTACAAAGATCATCACACGTACTGTACATACCTATTCGTCAGAGAATCGTCGCATATCTGAGGGTCTGACCCTGCCCATCCTTTTTAAGCGCTCGTCTTTGCTCTTCCCTTTCTCTTTCCTCTATCTCTGTAGTCCACGCATGCCTATGCATACATCATAATACGCGCTCACGATACTTTCGATTCGTCACTTTTCCGTCGTAGATTTCTTATATTACAATTACGTGACTCATAGCCTGGTGATAACGGAGAAAAGAGACAGACAGGACGTCGGTATAAGTCACAGTTATGATTTCACATATTCGAAACAGCTTGGTAGCCCGAACGACCCCAGGCTTTCGCCCGTGCACGCTAAGTGACTTTCATTACAAGCATTTAGCTTTCTGTAGTCTATGACAACAATTGTTTGGCATTGACGGCCGCGAATTTCTCACCAATAAGCTGCCTCGACTTGTTCGATTATGTTATCAACTCAATTTCATATTTATTTTCACATTTTTACTTTGCGGTCCTTCTCTGTTCTTCTTCTGTTATTTACACGTGTAGGTCATTTCATTGTTATCCACATTTGATATCATCACTTATCACATACTGCCATGACGCTCGTGTCTGAACTGTCAAAAATTAACGCGATTGGCGAAGCGTAGTGACAATGAGCCAATAGAGAGCAGGGTCCTTGCCACAATGTGGTTTGTGCGCATTTTCGTACGTGCGTTAATCAAGCCGAATAGTTAGGCCGAATATTCGGCTATTCGGCCACGCTCCTGGCCGAATATTCGGTATTCGGCCTCAGGCCGAATATACTATTCGTTGCAACACTAATAATTTTTATTTGTTTTTATATTTTTCAATGTATTTATTTCGTTTGTAAAACATAAAAAAATCATTTTTAACGATACAATAGCCACGATTATTATTTTAAAAAGTTTACGTTAGGCTTAACATCGACGTTAATTCAACGCGAAGCGACACGCAACGGAGAAAAATTTCAACACGGAATAGGTTAATATATTTTTTAATACATAATCGGTTATCCGAAAAATAAGTTATTCGAACAACGCCAGTCCCCAATTGATTCGGATAAACGACGCTCTACTGTATATGAATTTTGATACTAATTGAAGGATATTGAGTATTGTTTATGGTCTATTATTTTTAAAATTGTTCAGTTTGCTTTACATTTTTAGAAACAATAAACTGACGTTATTACCAACTGAATTAAGAAACGAATATTTTCGACACCAAATTTGAGAATTAGAAAGTAAACTACAGTTACGTGAAGTATATGCCACAATTTTGTTTTACAAGTATCGAATTCTGAGATATAACACATTAGTTTTAATGTTTTAAAACGTCTGCCTGTTTTACAATCGATTCAAATAGATTATTCACGCAGTAGGATGATACCGGCAATTTTTGTAGTATGATACCGGTTGTAGCACAGACGGTCTGACTGGGACAGAATTAATTATATTTAAGACATACAAAATATCATGAAATTAAATGATATAATTATTTTTCTTTTTTTAAAGTAATTTAGCACGTCCCGCAACCGCCAAAATCATATTAATAGTGCTGTGTAAGATACATATAAAAAATTACTTTTGAATTAGGTAGAAATTTTTACAAATAGAAAACAAATTAATTAAAGTTTGATGAAAACTGCATTCAACAACAAGATGCTTTGAATTGAGTTGAAAATTTAAAAAAGAAATGAATCTAGATGAAACTTCTAACTTAGAAGGTAATTTTCGTTTCTTAAATAAAACATAATACAAAATATTATTGTAAATTTTTATAATAAGATTTTAAAAAGCAAAGATGGTCGATACTCCGACCACTCAATCTGATTCTTATTTTAGTAATGAAATGTTTCGCTACCGAGAATGCCCTTTTCGATTCAATTGATGTTAGTGGAATCGTCTTTAATGCATTTTAGAAAAGACAAATGTTATATGTTTATTTCACCTGTATCCTGGAAGATGTCTAGTTCGTTTTCGAGATTGTATTACTTCTTTTGCTCTCTAGTATTCTTGATTTGTCTTCCACAGCTGCTATAATAGCAGCATCGGCAATTCGTTTCGCTTTAATAATCAAGTTTATGAAAAAAAATTTATACTCGTAGACTTCGTACCCAATTTGCGCAACCTCGCGCTAGGCAGTTATTGAAGCTACCGGACACGGTTAGAAATTAAGACGGCGTAAGCGCGATTATTCCAAATATTACAGGTTCCGACAAGTAAAGAATTTTCGGAGTCCTGCCACAAATAAGCTGCGAACTGATTATTAACCATTTGTGACATGCCATGACCAAGAGAAATTTAAAAAAACTAATAACTAGGTTTAAAATTAATAAATACAAATGTATTCTCACAGTTCATGTGTTACTTAGAAATTCTATTTGCAAAATTTCTTCACACAATATAACACAAAATAAGAAAAACGTGAACTTCTAGTGTATTTTACAAGATTTCCCGAGATATTTCCCGGGTTAAAAAAACAACCGGGATCTCGAGATGTCGTTTGAGAAACCCTAATTAAAAGTGATAATATATATACATTATATATTTTATATCAATTCAATTACTGAATTGATATAAAATTCCAAAATATTGAAGATCTTTTATTTCATACATTACTGTTCATACCATTAATGTCATTTCTCATTTTTTATATATTTACCTCTTATGTAATATTTTGATAATTCACAATTTTGTGTTGATTTATTTTTTGCGCAGATTCTAGATTTTATGAAAAGATTCGGGAAGGTTTCTTTGTGTATTTGGATTGGCGGATTCTTCGTCGTTAATAAGAAAATCCCTCTTAAGGTTGTTATTTTTCTGATCGTATTGTAATTTAGAAATTTAATTTATTAAAGATTTCATATTTAAAAAAGACAGTTTAAATACGAATTACAGAATTATAATGTTTTTCAGATGGCAAAAACGTTGCAATCCGTTTTCTCGGGACTTCTGAAATTAAGAAATGTATCGAATCTAAAGAATGAATGTGACAAATTCGTAACTAATTATACTTCTTATAATTAAAAATGTCGAATTTTAAAAGTTCGAAATATGTTCAAATGTAAAGGTTCAGTCTCTCAGGATGTGATTTTCTTGTCATCTTTTCACGTCTTTCTCATATTTTCTTTATTTAAACAATTAATATGTCAAACAGTCACATTATTCTAAACAGAAATATATTTTATGATGTTGCTGTAAAAGAATTCTCGGTTGCTTTGAATGAATTATAACTGCATTTGCCTACAGAAGCCAATGAATTTAATCAATGGTTTTAAAATAATTATATTTACAGCAAAACAACAAGTCACATATAGCAACGAAGTTGCGGTTCGATCACCAGTATCGTATCCTCCAAATATGTCGTCTGTATATGAATGCACGTTAAATGGATTTTTACAAATCCAAAACATTGGCAGACAAGGTGTGTAAATTGAATAGAGAACGGTTAGTGTACTGTATGTCAAAAACATTGAGAAATTTCAAAAAGAGCATAGCCACGTAGAAATTGAATATGAGTGTGTTCTTCGAGGCCATCTACTAAAAGGAAAAATGTTTTTTAAAGATTTATTATTATTGTTTCTCTTTGATTGTATTTTGAAGATTTTGCCGTTTCTGGGAAAGTGTTACTGATTCAATCCCGTCCACATTCTACAAAATATTACCGCAATTATCAGCATTATTTTTCTTTCGTTTATTTCTTGTTATACTAGATTTTCGATTTATCTGGTCTTCAACGGACTATGTTTGTAATGTCACTTTTGCCTAAAAAGCATTTGCTTTTTGTCTTGCCCCAGCAATACTAAAAAGATTCGAAATTTGCTCATATCTTTTTATTTACCACCGGATCATTTTTCGTATTAGTACAGCCCAACACTGATATTATGTACCTTTCTATTACTAGCAATCTCCTCGAAATAGAAAGTGCTATCTTATCTAAATTCGTATCTACGCTTCCTGTGTACGTTGTTTACATAAACATTTTAAAAGCATTTTACTGCGTAATATCGCATATCCTCGAAAAGCTACCTACTAATTTCGACATTGATGACAAAGTCGTGAAATGACTCAACAGTTATTTACTTTTTCGTACATATACATTGAAAATGTCTGACTTGTTTTTCACCAGTTCTCTCGTCTTATAATTTAGTACTAGTACTTTACATTTTATTGCGTACGTAAATAAATCATTTACCGTAATTTCATCTTTTTATTAAAGGTCATGAATGTGAGAAAATAGTGACATGTGTCATATGTCGAGAGGGGTATTTCTTAATTAACGAAGGTTTTATTCGTTATTAACATTTATACAGTACTTTTTTAATAAAACTTAACCTACCCTCGAAATTAATCGTTTTGCTCATCGTATAGTAGTTGAAAATGTAAAAATTGTTACATTACAATCTCACAATAGACTGCACCACNGATTTTG
The DNA here is from genome assembly GCF_000671375.1 of Centruroides sculpturatus. NCBI lineage: Eukaryota > Metazoa > Arthropoda > Arachnida > Scorpiones > Buthidae > Centruroides > Centruroides sculpturatus. The sequence goes on along the minus strand of NW_019385003.1, from coordinate 284,923 downwards.
CCGTTTCTGGGAAAGTGTTACTGATTCAATCCCGTCCACATTCTACAAAATATTACCGCAATTATCAGCATTATTTTTCTTTCGTTTATTTCTTGTTATACTAGATTTTCGATTTATCTGGTCTTCAACGGACTATGTTTGTAATGTCACTTTTGCCTAAAAAGCATTTGCTTTTTGTCTTGCCCCAGCAATACTAAAAAGATTCGAAATTTGCTCATATCTTTATATTTACCACCGGATCATTTTTCGTATTAGTACAGCCCAACAATGATATTATGTACCTTTCTATTACTAGCAATCTCCTCGAAATAGAAAGTGCTATCTTATCTAAATTCGTATCTACGCTTCCTGTGTACGTTGTTTACATAAACATTTTAAAAGCATTTTACTGCGTAATATCGCATATCCTCGAAAAGCTACCTACTAATTTCGACATTGATGACAAAGTCGTGAAATGACTCAACAGTTATTTACTTTTTCGTACATATACATTGAAAATGTCTGACTTGTTTTTCACCAGTTCTCTCGTCTTATAATTTAGTACTAGTACTTTACATTTTATTGCGTACGTAAATAAATCATTTACCGCAATTTCATCTTTTTATTAAAGGTCATGAATGTGAGAAAATAGTGACATGTGTCATATGTCGAGAGGGGTATTTCTTAATTAACGAAGGTTTTATTCGTTATTAACATTTATACAGTACTTTTTTAATAAAACTTAACCTACCCTCGAAATTAATCGTTTTGCTCATCGTATAGTAGTTGAAAATGTAAAAATTGTTACATTACAATCTCACAATAGACTGCACCACACAAATTTTATTTATTTTACTTAATAATACAAAAGTTATTTTTAATAAATAAAATATAACAATATTTATATCTGTTTAAAAAATAAAACCAATTATGTTTTTCTTACAAAAAAGACGCTTTCTTTTTCACCAACAGTTCTCAACTCAATTTTGACAATGTCTATATAATTTTTCTTTAAAGGAAAAAATAAAGGCGATGGGTAAACTAACTATTTAATCAATCTTTCCTCTCATAACAGGTATAACTTTTATTATATCCCCAACGTGATGAGAAGCAACAATATTTCAATAAATAAAAAATTCCGACATTCTTGAAAACAATTCGATTGGATATTCGCTTACGTATTCACCCTCCGAAAATTTTGTTCTTTTAAATTCTAAAAAATCTTGTAATTCATTTCAGAATTTAATCGATACACAGGTAATCCCCGTATAACGGCTCTTCTATAGCATGGATTCACTCTAACACAGTTCGGGAATTGGGTAAAACACTCGTACAATATGAAATGTAATAAACGGAGCGTTCTTTTATACCTCCACGCAAGCATTCTAATTTTTTCGTGGCTACTTTGAATGCTCTTCTCTTGTAACAAATAATCCATTTAATGGTTAAATTTTACAAGTGAGACCCTTCTTTTGCCTCTAAACGCTCATATTTTAGAATTATAGATTCCTCCATCACGATACTATCGATAGTGCGGGCGCCGCCATCTTTCTTTCATTCATGGTTCCTAAATGCCTACAAACAGCAGCGCACTCCCGTTGTAGCGGAAACGCAGAGCGACCGCTATTAACGAACGCGCCCAAAAACTGTTAACAGTTGATGATGCTCATGCTGAGATTACCATATAGAATGGATAATCCTCTGGTGAAATCTTTACTTAAAATGCCTTAAACTTGGCCATATCGCAAAATGCTGCAAAATCTTGTAAAAAACATCTTGTTTTGTTCTGCCCAGAACTCTCTGTTCACAATAACATCAAAAAGAAATCTGGAATACCTGAACTGATACCAAACTCTATCACTCAACATGAGTGCTCTAAGGAACTAGTATTGATGAAACTGGAAGTGAAAGTTATAGAAGAGATAAAAGGTGAAGACATGTGCACGCCTTTCTGGACTATGGTTCTTGACGATTTTNCAAAAAGAAATCTGGAATACCTGAACTGATACCAAACTCTATCACTCAACATGAGTGCTCTAAGGAACTAGTATTGATGAAACTGGAAGTGAAAGTTATAGAAGAGATAAAAGGTGAAGACATGTGCACGCCTTTCTGGACTATGGTTCTTGACGATTTTACGTGCAGAACTCAACAGTAATCTAATTTGGTATAAAATCGATATCATCTGAATATATAGCCCATTTAGTGTTTGAAGGCTCTCAGATCAAGCGAGCCAAAGCTCCACAAAAAGTACACTTTTAATAGTGCATGCATGCAACAGAGAGAAAACTATATGAGAATCTGAATTTCTTGATCAAAGTGTCATTTGTAGAAAAATATTCTGTCAGATCAGATTTCAAAGCAGCTAAAGAGATACAGAATATGGTTAACAGATATAGGACCAGGAAGCACCATGATTTATCTTCTAATTGTAATAAATTAACACCAAATTGAAACTGGCGGTTTGTGATCTGATAAAAAATGTCAAGAGTGACTGTGTGAGAATGCCCGACTTTATAAGTAATTTATAAGTCCCTGAACATTGGCAGTTTAAAACAGTAGGGATCAAAAATCGTATAGAAAGTTTAAAGTGTAGTAATTGACCCATAGACACACAGCACGGACCCCTCTCTCTCCCCTTCCTCGAAACTAATATGAGTTGCCTTCCTCTAGTTCAGATCTCGGTTACATCGCTGCCGGTAATCTATGTAACTCCGTTCGGGAGAAAACAGTTGAATTGAAATAACGTTACTTCTTGTCAAAGCAGAAGTTCGTATACAGGTAATCAGGGCAGTAATCTACTATGTGATAAGTTGTCGAACGACATTTGGTTACGTCACGGTCGACTCAATTTACTGTTGGAAGTCGATGTCGAACATCAACTTGTTATCAAATCGGTCAGTAACCGAGACAGTTACAAAATTATAAAGTTGCTGGTTCCAGACTAAAAACTTCTGCATTGATTTAGTCAATAGTCAAGCACAATACAAACTGAAGGGATTACAAATAGAGTTGTTTAGTAGTATAACGGAGAAGCTAGTAACGGACAGGCAGCTGCAACTATCGATAAATTTTTGGACTAACATAAAATATCTNGAGTGACTGTGTGACAATGCCCCGACTTTACTTTATCAGTAATTTAGTCCCTGAGCATTGACAATTTAAAACAGTAGGGATCAAAAATCCTATAGAAAGTTTAAAGTGTAGTAAATGACCCATAGACACACAGCACAGACCCTCTCTCTTTACTTCCTCGAAACTAATATGAGTTGCCTTCCTCTAGTTTAGATCTTGGTTACATCGCTGCCGGTAATCTATGTAACTCCGTTCGTAAGAAAACAGTTGAATTGAAATAATGTGACTTCTTGTCCAAAGCAGAAGTTTGTATACAGTTGATCGGATCTAGGGCAGTAATCTGCTATGTGATAAGTTGTCGAACGACATTTGGTGACGTCACGGTCGACTCAATTCACTGTTGGAAGTCGATGTCGAACATCAACTTGTTATCAAATCGCTCAGTGACCGAGACAGTTACAAATTTATAAAGTTGCTGGTTCAAGACTAAAAACTTCTGCATTGGTTTAGCCAACAGTCAAGCACAATACAAACTGGAGGGGTTACAAATAGAGTTGTTTAGTAATATAACGGAGTAGCAAGTAACGGACAGGCAGCTGCAACTAACAATTAATTTTTTGGACAAATGCAAAATATCTGGAAAATTTGATATCTCATTTACAGCAAAAGATAAGTAAACTTATAAGAGGATTTAAATATTTTACTGAATGCTGATGGCATTGGATCTTCAAAACCGCAGATAAATACAGAAAAGTAACGTTTTCTATATAGTTTGTTTTAAATCTGTGGTAAGCATATTTAAAATTAATTTTAAAAGTTATGTTAAAAATGTGTCCGTATCAAATGAAAATATAACATGTCTATCAATAGTTTACAACTAAATGATTTAATTTATGAAACTTTTTCATAGACAGGATATGATTTCAAAGGTAACGTGAAACGAAGAGCATTGATTATAAAGATATCGGCCCGGAAAAACTGATTGTTAGGTTTGCAAGTGGCCGTGCTCGTGAATACGATAAGAGTCGAATGTAACGGATAGTCACGTAACGCTCGGAAAGTCACTTCTCACACCGCAGAGTTAGCTACAGTTAGAAGTTCTAGCGACATAACGACATACCTATCCTGTCAGGCATCACCAGTCGAATCTGGCAAGTAGATCTCACACAGCGGACTAGGTCTCCTGCTTCCCCTAAGATTTTCACATCTAGTCTCGAATTTCATCTCGAGATCAAGGAAGAAAGGAGAGACAAACGTACGCTAGTGGGAATTTATAAATCTACAAGTTTTGAAAACTGCAGCCCAATATGGATCCAGAAAATCCGCCAAAACAATTACCTCACGACCTCACGACCTCACTCCACGTACTATTCTTGCATATAACTAGTGATTGGCCACCAAGCGACTCCTCTAACTTCTTTGTTGCGATTCAAAAGTTTCTCAGTTAAAATGTATGTTAATTAAAATTACCTCACGACCTCACTCCACGTACTAGTCTTGCACGTAACTAGTGATTGGCCACCACGCGACTCCTCTAAGTTCTTTGTTGCGATTCAAAAGTTTCTCAGTTAAAATGTAATTCAATTAAATATTAAAATAATAAAACAGATATTAATTTCATATTGATGCAATTAAATATATACAAAATGACTATAGCTCTTCTATTATATACGTTTTTAATGATTATTATTTATTATACGTTTTCCTTTTATTTGTTATATTAAAATGAAATTGCGTTAATGGAACATTTACATCCAAATAGAACTTTCCAATATATAAATAATATGACAAGACACAAGGTACTATTACACAGTTATATAATTTTAAAAAGTTTTCAAAGTAGAGCAGAAAATAAACATCTTCTAACTAAAATTAGTAAACTGATTACTATCCATTAGCATATTACCTTAAATAAATATTCCATCGATACAATTTCATTATAATATATTGATGTTTACAAGCGAATAATTCAAACTCCATCTAAATGTTTTAATAACTAAATGTATTCTATCGATCACTGCTTCAATTAAGTTTAAATTCATTCGCATAAATATTCTACAATATCTTACATACCTAACTACATGGAAAATTTCAGAAAAAACTGCGACTGCTCGCCAGAAATATAAAAAAGTGTTTTCAAAAAACAAACAAAATATNAATAGAACTTTCCAATATATAAATAATATGACAAGACATAAGGTACTATTACACAGTTATATAATTTTAAGAAGTTCTCAAAGTGAAGCAGAAAATAAACATCTTCTAAGTAAAATTAGTAAACTGATTACTATCCATTAACATATTACCTAAAATAAATATTCCATCGATACAATTTCATTATCATATATTGATATTTACAAGCGAATAATTCAAACTCCATCTAAATATTTTAATAACTAAATGTATTCTATCGATCATTGCTTCAATTAAGTTTAAATTCATTCGCATAAATATTCTACATGTAAATATCTTACATACCTAACTACATGGAAAATTATAGAAAAAACTGCGACTGCTCGCCAGAAATAAAAAAGTGCTTTCAAACAAAATATATCTAATTAAAATTACAAGAATTTCTAAAAATAACTTGTGACATACAGACGTCTTCCTTGCTTCCATCCATACCTCTTTGGGAGTGTTACTGCTTTCATCTATTGGAGATGAGCGTTGGAAAATGTAGATTTAAAAAAGCTGCCCCTTAGTGACGATACATTGTAAAACTTTCATTTGTAAATTTCCGTGATAAATAACGAGAAAAATTACTTTTATTATTCCGGTTTCACTGTGAGTTTCTGTGTACAGCAACCGTTACACCATGCCTCTGGCGTCATCTTGACAGATCGCAATAAAAAGCGAGGGTCAACTAAGGCAGACCATGTCCAGCAGCGATACCTTTTCTACTGTTGTCGGATCCTTACAACACTATCCTTAGGTATGGAAAATGTGGCTGAATATATCACGAAGACATAAGAAACATTTATGTATTTTACTGAAATAATAATTATGATACAGCAATTGTCAAACTCGCTTCTTTGGCGTAGGTTTCTGAATATCTGTGATGGTCATAGGGCCAACTAGCCGACTGCATAATATTAATTTTATGTATGAACGTAAGTAATTTATTTTGAATTTATGAAATATTTTAGACTTTCTCGCTGTTTTTAATTTTGTTGCTGGAATTTTCTCCTGTTCTTTTGTAAACTTTTTCGATCGAATTTCGTTCAAATTAGATTTTTTAGTTTTGAAATCTGTCGAAATTTCAAATCTCTAATGTGGTATGACAAGAAATAGGGTACTTTTAGGCATTTATGTAATTTCAATTAAGTTTTTAAAGGCAAAACAGATTATATGTATATTTTGACTTACCATTAAGATTGCTATGCTAATGGATTGATTACGGTCCATTAGCATACCACTGGAAGATAATGTTCCATTAGTATAATTTTACTATACTATGTTCATAAAACAAGCGAATGATTAAATGTTTTAATTGCTAAAATATATTATATCGATTATTCCATCAATTAAGTCTATTCTTTTCCATAAATATCTACAAGTAGTGCAGATGTTACATACCCAACTTGGTGTAAAATAGAGCTAACGATTTTTATCATTCTTACTTTTACAAATAATACAGGATACATTATAACGGCATTTCTGTTTCAAATTCCAACTTTCGGGATTCATAAACTGTATCAATAAGAATTGGTTTTCTGAAAACAGAAACACACGGAATTGCGAATGAGAAAAAAATAATTAAATGTCTTATGCTATTCGATTGGCAAAACTTAAAGGCAACCATAAAGCTAAGTATAAGTAACTTAGAATTTATTATGTATTTTGTAGTGTAATTGTAATAAAACTAAGAAAGTACAAGTATATAATATCGTAACAAATTAAATACAGTCAGATAAACAATAACATACAGAAAACATCTTTCAACACTTGATATTTCGTCAAAAATTATTCTGTAGTTGAAACATGAATTCGAATATACAAGATAAAATTTGCATGTGTTGTTTCCTAAGACCTTGCTGGATGATATCTCTCATTTTCGGTTTACAACCATTCTACTTATGTAACTGTGAACAAGATATTTCCATTTTGCAAAATTCTAAATTTAGAAATATTTATATCAAGAGCATAAGTTTCGTTTTATGGCAGAGTTCTTGTTTGTTCTTGTTGCATGCAACACCTGGTATCAAAAATTATATAATTTGTAAAGGATGGTTTGATGATGTTGGAAATGAAGGCGTCGGTACAACAATAAATGTTGTTCTTGGACTTTTATATTTATTTTATTCAACGTGCTTCAGCTTTTTCAGAAACAACAAAGTTATTTTATTAAAATCTGGATTGAGACACGAATATTTTCGACAGAAAATGATACACGAAGGAAATTTCACAATGAGGAAAATATCTTTATTCATAGCATCCGTTGAAATGGCGATTGTTATTTCTTTTCAGTTTGCTAATGTATTTTTGTATTATCCCGCTATGCAAAAAAAAGAGTATTTTGAGGGCGAGGCACTTTTGTGTAGCATTCAAATTGGTTTATCTCGAATGTTCTACGTAGGAGGAATGGGGTACGGCCTGTTGTTATCAGCTGTAGTATTCTTTGTCGCTCATAAAGAATTCGAACATCTGCAGTATGAACTTTTTAAGATAGAAAAGAATAAGAAATTTGTTCTAAATGAACTAAACGAATTTATGCAGCATCACGAAGAATTGTGGATATTCATCAATCAGATTAATACAAAGTTCAATTTCGTGTTGTGCTTTATTTATTTTGGTATCATTTGGACAACGAGTTTTCTCTTTTATGGATATCTATTTCAAGAAATAAACGAGTTATACCAACAGATACTTTTAGGATTTTCTATTGTTATGACTTTAATCTATACATATTGGGGATGTTTATTGTGCTGTTTTGCATTTACGGTAAGTGCTTATTTGTGTTTCATGCCATATAATTATATCATTATAAGTACTTTTAGATTCGATTCGAATATAAATATTATACGATTGTGTATTTTGTATCTATTAGCATGAATTATTGTAGTTATAATTTGTTTTACTCATATTTCAGATGCAGAATGGTTTTCAAGACATTCGTCAATTTGCTGCATATAATCTGAAACTGGAACAAAAACTGAAGGTATGGCTTGTATTATTATTAAGTTTGCTTTAAAGAAATTGTGGTTTTATTAACAACCTTTTAAGGACTTATCCCGAGAAAACTCGGGTAAGTTCCATAGCGTTACATAAAACTCGGGCATTTGGATTTTCTGAAAAAAAAAAAAAATTCATTTTTGGATGTTTTTAGGTCTCCAAATTTTATCAAAAATTTTTACCCAAGCGAAAAAATTTTATCGCGATTTTAATCTACCTTTGATGACGCACGATTAACGCTTAATTGTTTTTTAATGTGATTTTTTATCAAATTTAATTCATCGTTCTAAAGTTATAGTGCACAGATTTTACCTCGGTAAAGTTATTTAAAGCTAGTTTCTGTTGTCAAAAAACGACCTTCAGTAGTTTTTTAATTTTTTTAATTAATATGTAAGATGGCAGAAATTCTTATATTAGAAATACTCTTTAATAATAACATTTCGCGAATTACGCAACAATTGTTGTTCTTAGCTACCTGAGAAAGTCTCCCGTTACATTTTCTCGAAAGCAACATGACGCTTTCTCGTGAACTATTAACCTCTGCACGGCCGAAATCGTCCGTGAGTATCATCNGGGGGTCGGAAATCGCAATAAAAATTTTAATTTTTTAAAAATATTTAAAAATATACAGCCAGCTAGTATTCACCCTACTATAAACCCTTCTCCTCCTGAGACTGCTATGAGAATGTTCCGGGAAATCCAACACCAGCTGTTCTCAAGGTCATCCAGCTGTAAACACAATGACTCATCAGTGTCAGATTTTGCAGAAAGGCCATACAATGGAAAATAAAGTTTGAAGTTTTTTATTCAAAATTAACGCATTTCTTTCATTTTTTCAGTTTTAAACATTTTTTATGCTTTAATTACATTAATTTCAAAAATTGGAAAATCGCAAGGGAGTTAAATTCGTTATATTTTTTATTCTGAAAAGAGAGATTGTATTGTATTTTATACCCAGACGGGCTTCTTCTAATAGAAGCGTTTTTTGGTGGACTTCTACCTCACTAACTTGCGTAAAACCACTAGACAATTAAGAAAAGTTTATCAGAAGTGCACATAAGAGCACATGAGGAGTGAGCATAAAGCCGCCTATCTTAGAATTAAAAAAATATATAAGCAATCAATAAAAACAGCCGAATTAAATAGTTGGAAAGAATTTTGTAATACAAATGCTAATAATTCATGGGGTATCTATCAAAAATGTGCACAAATAAACTTTACAAGAAAAACATGTTAACAACAGATGACAAAGATAACACTAGACCCTCAACCTTTATACAAACTTTAACCAGCAATTAAATCATTTTTGTCCTGATGACGATCTTGAAGGGGAAACTGTTTAGCAGAGAGAAATTCGAGATAATATTAACACATCTATTATTACTGAGAATATGCCACTTTTTTCCTACGAGGAAATAGATATGGAATTTAATAGTTTGGAGAGGCATAAAGACCCTGGTATAGATTTCATTACCCCTTAAATTGCTAAGAAATTATGGAACTTAATACTTAATCAATTATGCAATTTTTACAACAATTGCCTCTTGCGTGGGATCTTTCCTGAGGATTAGAAAATGGCTAGGATTGTGCCTATCCCTAAACTGTTCCCCTAATGATAGTAGACCTATCTCAGTTCTGCCTGTTTTGGGAAAAATTCTAGAATGGCTCCTGAACAGAACGCTCCCATGGTATGTTGAACAACATAATTCTTTACATGATGCTCAGTATGGTTTCCGTCCTCAGAAATCTGCTGAGGACGCTATTTATGTGGCTGTTACATCTGTCCATCAGCTACTTGAAGATAACAAAATGTGCTTGGGGTTAGCCTGGATATTTCAAAGGCGTTTGATAGCACCTGGTGGCCCCTTATCACTAATCAACTGAAGAGAATCAATTGCCCATGTAATATTCTTCATTTGATTCAAGATTACTTACGTGAAAGAAGAGCGACTTTAGAATATGGTCAGCACCACGTTAGTAAATCAATTACCAGAGGTTGTCCGCAGGGGTCTGTTTGTGGACCCCTGCTTTGGAATATCACCTTCAATGCTTTTTTTGACCATAATTTTGGACAACATATCATGTTTGCTTATGTTGGTGATCTGCTTGTGTTGTTGAGGGGTCGTTCGAGAGCTGACCTTGAGCACAGGGGCAATGACATGCTAAACGTGATATATAACTGGGACCTTAAGCATAAACTAGTTTTCAATCCCCAAAAAACTAAGGGGATTGCTTTTAATAAGCCGGGTCATCCCAACTTATATCTTAGGGTTCCATATCTCAAAATGTCCAGTAAAACTATAAAAATTGAGAAAACTCTTCGATATTTGGGAGTTATTTTTGACTTTCGCTTAAACTGGGATCCACATATTGATTATATTACTAAACGTTCCGGCTTAATTTTTCGGGGATTTGCTCAGGTGGCTAGAAAGGATTGGGGGCTTTCCTCTCAAGCAATGTCTATCGTATACGATTTTATATATATCCCTATAATTACCTATGCATGTGGCACATGGGGGTGGGCATATAATAAAGTGCATATAAAACGGAAATTGCTCTCTTCCCAAAGTAAAGGCTTATTAATCATAACTAAAGCGTATCGCACTGCATCTTCTGTAAGTCTTCAAGTTATCGCAAGAAAACCCTCTATTGATTTAATAATCATGAAGAATAAAAAGATACAACTGCTGATACAGGGGAAGAATGTTCAGACAAGCTATGTTATGCTTGATAACGAGAAGATTGAAAGGCTTGTCCCTTTTTATAAAACATCTTTTTACAGGCAGATATAACTTGACTTTTACCAACATAGATTCTGCGGATATGGGTATATATACCGATGGGTCCAAGATTAATTAATAATACAGTGGGCTGTAGCTTTGTCACCTATTCGAATTATGTTGAAATCTATTATCAGATGTCTCGTTTAGGAAATCACTGCAGTGTATTTCAAGCAGAACTTACTGCCATAAGAATGGCAATCATATGGTTCCACTGCAATTATAATTGCCGTTCTGTTCATATACACACCAATTCTATGTCGGCATATAATGCTATTAAAAATATCGGGTCGCATCCTCTTGTACCTGAGATCAATTTTCTCATTAGTGTCTCTGATTGCACATTTGCAATAACTTGGCTTCGCGCTCATCAAGGAGAGTCAGGGAATGAAAGAGCAGATGCCCTTGCAAAACTAGCCGCCGAGGATAATTTAGCCCCGATAATATATGATAGATATAGCAAGCAGACTGTTCGGCAGATGCTATGGAAAGACACCATAAACGACTAGCAAAATAGATGGAGTTCTTACCATAATGTCCACACTTTTCAGTTCATTCCTAATATAAATTATTATCATTATCTACAATGGTTCTCTGCAAACTTTTACACTACACAACTGCTCACTAACCATGGAAAGTTTGCAAGCTACTTATGCAAATTTACGAATAGGGAATCTCGCCTGTGCCCGGTGTGTCAAGTAGAATATGGTTCCTTACATTACATTTACGACTGTGTAGCCCTGGAACAAGGAAGACTGGAACTTATTCTGCTGCTCCAGGAAAGAAATATTATCTGGCCTTGTGTTCCTTCTGACTTTTTAAAAAGCAAATATGTCTATCAAGCATTCGATAGACTAGCTAACAGGTTCTCTTGTTTTTCACGTATCACCATATACAATTGAGGACTTGCTCTTTGGTGTTACGTCACTTAAAATTCTTACTTTGTTTTTATACTTTCTTTATATATGTTTGTAATTTTATCTTTAATTTCANTACTTTGTTTTCATACTTTCTTTATATATGTTTGTAATTTCATCTTTAATTTCATTTTTATATAAAAATACTTATTCTAATTTGTCTTAAAATGTATAAATATAATCTTTATGTATTCACTTGTCTGTTCACTAGTTTGTTGGAATATTGCTTTGTTATATTACGAATTTTATTACGGATGAATTTTGTATGAATATTATTTGTAATTACGTATAATTATCTATATACAGAATAATCGTCAACATTCCACTTTAAACATTACATTTTGTTTCTGTTTTATTTATGAAAATACTTATTTTAATGTAAATATTATTATTTGATGGAATTCCTCTCTAACGTATCTTACTGTAATTTGATTATTCTGTTATTTTTACGTATGTACTTTGAATTTTATCCATGTAAACATTTCCCTGGTAATGCTTTCTGCGGGGCAGGATGTACGTGTTGTTTGTGCAATAAAAATAATGAATGAATGAATGTGTTTTATACCGAGGTAAAATAGGTTAATAAGTAGTATATTTGAATTTTGATACTAATTGAAGAATATTGAGTATTGTTTATGGTCTATTATTTTTAAAATTGCTCAGTCTGCTTTACATTTTTTGAAACAATAAATTGACCTTATTACGAACTGATTTAAGGAACGAATATTTTCGAATTAGAAAGTAAACTACAGTTACATGAAGTATATGCCACAATAATTTTTTTACAAGAATTGAAACTACGATATAACACATTAGTTTTAATATTTTAAAACGTCTGCCTGTTTTACAATCGACCCAAATAGATTATTCACGCAGTAGGATGATACCGGCAATTTTTCTAAGCAAGTAACACAGACGGTCTGACTACAGTAGACTCTCTATAACACTGTAGATAATTCCGTGTTATATGAATTCCATGTTGTACGAGTACCTTAGATTTTACAAATACGTGTGCCGGGCTGTGAACGGTACACGTATTTGTAAAATCTAAGTGACTCGTACAACATGGAATTCATATAACACGGAATTATCTACAGTGTTATAAGGAAATCTACTGTATATGAATATAATCATCTATTAAAAGTGATAATATATATGTATATTTTATATCAATTCAATTAATGAATTCATATAAAATTCCAAAATTTTGAAGATCTTTTATTTTATACATTTCTAATAATACCATTAATGTCATTTGTTATTTTTTATATAAAAACTATAAAAATTGAGAAAACTCTTGGATATTTGGGAGTTATTTTTGACTTTCGCTTAAACTGGGATCCACATATTGATTATATTACTAAACGTTCCGGCTTAATTTTTCGGGGATTTGCTCAGGTGGCTAGAAAGGATTGGGGNGGTTTAAAATTAAAAAATACAAATGTATTCTCACAGTTCATGTGTTACTTAGAGATTCTATTTGCAAAATTTCTTCAACCTTAACACTAAATAAGAAAAAAATGAACTTTTAATGCATTTTCCGATATTTTTCGAGTAAAAAAACAAACGGGATTCCGAGATCTCGTTCGAGAAACCCTAATTAAAAGTGATATAAAATATATTATCAATTCAATTACTGAATTGATACAAAATTCCAAAATATTGAAGATCTTTTATTTCATACATTTCTAATAATACCATTAATGTCATTTGTTACTTTTTATATATTTACCTCTTATGTAATATTTTTATAATTCAGAATTCTGTGTTGATTTATTTTTTGCGCAGATTCTAGATTTTATGAAAAGATTCGGGAAGGTTTCTTTGTCTCTTTGGATTGGCGGATTCTTCGTCGTCAATAAGAAAATTCCTTTTAAGGTTGTTATTTTTCTGATCGTATTGTAATTTAGAAATTTACTTTATTAAAGATTTAATTTAAAAAACAGTTTAAATACTAACTACAGAATTATATTGTTTTTCAGATGGCAAAAACGTTGCAATCCGTTTTCTCGGGACTTCTGAAATTAAGAAATGTGTCGAATCTGAAGAAAGAATGTGACAAGTTCGTAACTAATTATACTTCTTATAATTAAAAATGTCGAATTTTAAAAGTGCGAAATATGTATAAATGTAAAGATTCAGTTTCTTAGTATGTGATTTTCTTGTCATCTTTTCTGGTCTTACTCATATTTTCTCTATTTAAACAATTAATATGTCACACATCACATTATTCTAAACAGAAATATAATTTATGATGTTGATGTAAAAAAATTCTCGATTGCTTTGAATGAATTAGAACTGCATTTGCCTACAGAAGCCAATGAATTTAATCATTGGTTTTAAAATAATTATATTTACGGCAAAATAACAAGTCACGTATCGCAACGAAGTTGCAGTTCGATCACCAGTATCGTATCCTTCAAATATGATCCTGTATATGAATGCATGTTGAATGGATTTCCGCAAATCCAAAACAACGTAAAAGTATGCCAGACAAGGTGTGTAAATTGGATAGAGAATGGTTAGTGTACTGTATGTCAAAACATTGAGGAATTTCAAAAAGAGCATAGCCACGTAGAAATTGAATATGAGTGTGTTCTCCGAGGCCATCTACTAAAAGGAAGAAAACACAATTCATCAATAAGCAAAACTTTATAATCTAGTTAGTAATCGTGAAATTCGGCCATTTCTTATTGGCTACCTTTTTGCAGTTGCCTACAATTTTTGCTTGTAATATCCTTTTTCGTATGTTGAGATTTTTATTTTTTCCCCACTATTTAAAATTTTTAGCATTGATTTTTATAATTTGTAATCCTTTTTATTTAATTTTAGCTATCGAATATTAATTAATGTAATAAAAGCCAATGTGTGTGTATTGTGTACTGTGCATAGACACTATTCTTATTAAAAATTTTACTGTGTAATGGGACTGTACAATTTTGTCGCATATTTACCGCATATGTTTCTCTAATAAATTTCGTTTAAAAAATATAAATAAATGTTTTTTAATGATTTAATATTATTGTTTCTCTTTGATTGTATTTTTAAAATTTTGTGATTTTTCGGCCAGTTTTACGTATAGCACTGATTCCATCCCGTCCACATTCTACAAAAGTTTACCGCCATTATCAGCATTATTTTTTTTCATTTTTTTCCTGTTATACTAGATTTTCGATTTATCTCGTTTTCAACGGACTATGTTTGTAATGTCACTTAGTAATGCAAAAGTTATTTTTAATAAACAAAATATAACAATATTTATATCTGTTTAAGGATAAAAACAATTATGTTTTTCCTCCAAAAAAGACGTTTTCTTTTCCATCAGCAGTTCTCAACTCAATTTTGACAGTGTCTATATAATTTATCTTTAAAGGAAAAAATAAAGGCGATGGGTAAACTAACTACAGTAGGTGATCGGTTTTCGAACATAATTCGTTTCAAGACTTTGTTCGCTATCCGAATTGTTCGTTAACCGATTATCGATTTCTAATAGGTTTCTAAAGGAATTTGATTAATTCGTTCTGGAGACTCCCAAAAAATAAAACAATATATATTTTCTTACTACGTTTATTCATATATAATAATAAAAATACATATATACACGGTCTTGCATTTTTATTTGTCATGTTTTTTCCGTTTATGGGCGTTAAAGAATCTGTCCAATGTCGATTGCTTTTCTGTCTTCTACATGATTTTTCAGAAGTAATTAATAGCGTTGTAATTGCAGAGATCCCTAGGCCTATTAACCTCAACCTGGTTTGTATGCCATTTTAAGACCGTTGTTCTGACATCCTCCCACTTCTTCAAAAGATATTTAATAGCAGATACCGGCGTAAATCCGCTTTTTCAAAAGAAAATGTAAAATAATTGTTTCTATGAGAAATATAAAAGGCTGGAATTACAAGAGAGAGTTTCAAAGTTCGGGGGAATACTATCCATTCAGTATATTCTGGGTTGAAAGTCGATGTCGACGTTTCCCGCGCTCCGAAAAGTTTCGAATTCTTGCCTGAAGACAAAGGAAGACCAATCGGCATTCTTTATTTTACGTCGCTTCTTCTTTTGTTTGTTCAGTGAAGTGTTCGTTGTCCGATCATAAAAATCTCTCGCGAAAGTGTTCGTTATCCGATTTGTTCGATAACCGATCACCCACTGTATTTAATCAATCTTTCCTCCCATAACAGGTATAACTCTTAGTAGAAGAGCTGTTATATCTCCAACATGATGAGAAGCAACAATATTTGAATAAATAAAAATATCCGACATTTCTGAAGACAATTCGACTGGATATTCGCTTACGTATTCACTGTCCGAAAATTTTGTTTTTTTAAATCCTAAAAAATCTTTTAATTCATTTCCGAATTTAATCGATACACAGGTAATCCCCGTATAACACGGCTCTTCTATAGCATGGATTCACTCTAAAACAGTTCGGGAATTGGGTAAAACACTCGTACAATATGAAATGTAATAAACGGAGCGTTCTTTTATACCTCCACGCAAGCATTCTAATTTTTTCGTGGCTACTTNTGTTTCTATGAGAAATATAATAGGCTGGAATTACAAGGGAGAGTTTCAAAGTTCGGGGGAATATTATCCATTCAGTATATTCTGGGTTGAAAGTCGATGTCGACGTTTCCCGCGCTCCGAAAAGTTTCGAATTGTTGCCTGAAGACAAAGGAAGACCAATCGGTATTCTTTATTTTACGTCGCTTCTTCTTGTGTTTGTTCAGTGAAGTGTTCGTTGTCCGATCATAAAAATCTCTCGCGAAAGTGTTCGTTATCCGATTTGTTCGTTAATCGATCTGTTCGATAACCGATCACCCACTGTATTTAATCAATCTTTCCGCCCATAACAGATATAACTCTTAGTAGAAGAGCTGTTATATCCCCAACATGATGAGAAGCAACAATATTTGAATAAATAAAAATATCCGACATTTCTGAAGACAATTCGACTGGATATTCGCTTACGTATTTACTGTCCGAAAATTTTGTTCTTTTAAATCCTAAAAAAATCTTTTAATTCATTTCCGAATTTAATCGATACACAGGTAATCCCCGTAAAACACGGCTCTTCTTTAGCACGGATTCACTCTAACACAGTTCGGGAATTGGGTAAAACACTCGTAGAATATGAAATGTAATAAACGGAGCGTTCTTTTATACCTCCACGCAAGCATTCTAATTTTTTCGTGGCTACTTTGAATGCTCTTCTCTTTTAACAAATAATCCATTTAATGGTTAAATTATACAATTGGGACCCTTCTTTTGCCTCGAAACGCTCATATTTTAGAATTATAGATTCCTCCATCACGATACTATCGATAGTGCGGGCGCCGCCATCTTTCTTTCATTCACGGTTCCTAAATGCCTATAAACAGCAGCGCACTCCCGTTGTAGTGGAGACGTAGAGCGCGTTCTTTAATAGCGGTCGCGCTATTAACGAACGCGCTCAAAAACTGTTAACAGTTTATGATGCTCATGCTGAGATTACCATATAGAATGGATAATCTTCTGGTAAAATATTTACTTAAACTGCCTCAAACTTGGCCATATCGCAAAATGCTGCAAAATCTTGTAAAAAACATCTTGTTTTGTTCTGCTCAGAACTGTCTGTTCACAATAATATCACAAAGAAATCTTGAATACCTGAACTAATACCAAACTTTATCACTCAACATGAGTGCTCTAAGGAACTAGTATTGATGAAACTGGAAGTGAAAGTTATAGAAGAGATAAAAGGTGAAGACATGTGCACGCCTTTCTGGACTATGGTTCTTGACGATTTTACGTGCAGAACTCAACAGTAATCTAATTTGGTATAAAATCGATATCATCTGAATATATAGCCCATTTAGTGTTTGAAGGCTCTCAGATCAAGCGAGCCAAAGCTCCACAAAAAGTACACTTTTAATAGTGCATGCATGCAACAGAGAAAAAACTATGTGAGAATCTGAATTTCTTGATCAAAGTGTCATTTGTAGAAAAATATCCTGTCTACGAAAAGATCAGATTTCAAAGCAGCTAAAGAGATACAGAATATGGTTAACAGATATAGGACCAGGAAGCACTATGGTTTATCTTCTGATTGTAATAAATTGACACCAAATTGAAACTGGCAGTTTGTGATCTGATAAAAAATGTCAATAGTGACTGTGTGAGAATGCCCCACTTTACTTTATAAATAATTTATAAGTCCCTGAACATTGGCAGATTAAAACAATAGAAATCAAAATCCTATAGAAAGTTTAAAGTGTAGTAATTAACCCATAGACACACAGCACAGACCATCCCTCACCACTTCGTGGAAACTAATATGAGTTGCCTTCCTCTAGTTCAGATCTTCGTTACATCGCTGCCGGTAATCTATGTAATTCCGTTCAGGAAAAAACAGTTGAATTGAAATAACGTTACTTCTTGTCAAAGCAGAAGTTCGTATTCAGGTAATCAGGTCTAGGGCAGTAATCTGCTATGTGATAAGTTGTCGAACGACATTTGGTTACGTCACGNTCAACAGTAATCAAATTTGGTATAAAATCGAAATCATCTGAATATATAGCTCATTTACTGTTTGAAGGCTCTCAGATCGAGCAAGACAAAAAATACACTTTTAATAGTGCATGCATGCAACAGAGAGAAAACTATATGAGAATCTGAATTTCTTGATCAAAGTCTCATTTGTAGAAAAATATCCTGTCAGATCAGATTTCAAAGCAGCTAAAGAGATACAGAATATGGTTAACAGATATAGGACTAGGAAGCACCATGGTTTATCTTCTGATTGTAATAAATTGACACCAAATTGAATCTGGCAGTTTGTGATCTGATAAAAAATGTCAAGAGTGACTGCGTGAGAATGCCCCACTTTACTTTATAAGTAATTTATAAGTCCCTGAACATTGGCAGATTAAAACAATAGAAATCAAAATCCTATAGAAAGTTTAAAGTGTAGTAATTAACCCATAGACACACAGCACAGACTCTCCCTCACCACTTCCTCGAAACTAATATGAGTTGCCTTCCTCTAGTTCAGATCTTCGTTACATCGCTGCCGGTAATCTATGTAATTCCGTTCAGGAGAAAACAGTTGAATTGAAATAACGTCACTTCTTGTCAAAGCAGAAGTTCGTATGCAGGTAATCAGGTCTAGGGCAGTAATCTGCTATGTGATAAGTTGTCGAACGACATTTGGTGACGTCACGGTCGACTCAATTCACTGTTGGAAGTCGATGTCGAACATCAACTTGTTATCAAATCGCTCAGTGGCCTCAGTTACAAATTTATAAAGTTACTGGTTCCAGACTAAAAACTTCTGCATTGATTTAGCCAATAGTAAAGCACAATACAAACTGCAGGGGTTGCAAATGGAGTTGTCTATACTAATATTATAAAGAGGTAATGTTTGTAAGTACTGTATGTAAGTAAGTTTGGATGCAGCAGGTAATCTCCAAAACTACTCATCTGATTTCAAAAACCAATATTCACCAGTATTTAGAATGGAACCTCAGGGTGGACATAGGCTGTATATTATTCCGTTAAACATTCATATAAATTAAATGATATCATCTATGGTTAAGGCTTTTATGTCCAACAGATGGCGCTACGAGTACGACGCCCTAAGTTTGCTTTTTTGTGAGGCATTACGCTTTTCTCTGAAAATGAACTAAAGCGGATCATCTTCTATCTATTTATATAAATGAAAATGTAATGTTCGTTTGTTCCTACCGATTCCTTTTAAATTTTGACACAACGCTGCATTCGAATGCGCACGTGTTTTTATATCATATACGTGTCGAAATTTCCCGCACTGGGGGGAGATGGACAGGATTAAGGCTTACAGTAAAGAACTCTGCTTCTATTTATACTATTTAAGATGCGGTTTTTTGCGTTTTTGATTGCGTTTTAATAGGGTACGTCAACAGAAT
>NW_019385003.1:258941-264492 GCF_000671375.1 Centruroides sculpturatus | reverse complement strand
CACAAAAAATATAAAACAATAAATAAAACAAAACTAAATAATGTGAAAAACTAAAACAAATCTTAAATTTTTATTAATAAAAAATATTTAATACACAACAATAAATTTTAGTTTTTCTAGAAAAGTTTGAACAGTTTGTTTATAAATTTAAAATATTGAAATTTGTTTTATTAAATGTCTAACAAAAGTTGTTGTAAAATAACAATATTACCTTAAAAAAAATAATTGTCAACAAGACTATGTCTTGTTTATAAAATCGTACTGCTTGCTGTGTTACCAGCTTAGAGGTATGAAGGAGTACATGTCAGGAGTTGCAATTTGGCACAGAGTATTAAGTGCCCAAATCATGCGCGCATAAAAAAACCTGACTTGTAGGTACTCGGGACCGAGAACCGAGTGAAAGTAAAATACAAAATGGCGACTCTCTCTACAAACAGGCAAAACGAAGTCAGGTGGTGAGAGTACCACCCACAATCGTTCAAGGAAATGGACTCTGACCCTAGGACTGAACACGTAGTATTTTCTTTCTTAAATAAAATTTGTAATCTAATTTTGTAAATTTGAGAGTGCTTCAAATATGACATTAAAACGGGGTTTTATGTCGTTACAAGTAGATTTTTAACATTGTCTAGTATAGTAAAATTGTGGGACCAGTAAAAATTTGACGTTATAATCAGGTTAAACTGTATATTGTTTGTGCAAAATAAAAAAATAATAATAATTTCGGACGATACAATAGCAACGATTATTTTTTCAAAGACGAGAAATTTTCGTTAGGCATTGACAAAAATTCAACCCGGGCCGACACGCAACGGAGAGAAATTTCGAAATTGGATAGGTTAATTTCATCGAAAATGCATGGTGGACGACCTCGTGGTCGTGGCTGGCGAAGTTTGAACGATCGCGCCCAAAAGCAGCGATACCAAAGAAGATTGGAGAATGAGAAAGAGATCCGCTTTGAGCGTCAAAGTGATTCCGCTTAGTAGTGTCTCCGAGACATAGTCGTGTCCCAAATACGATTTTGCCGTTTTACTTGTTTAATTTAACCTTTTTGGTTAATATTTAAATAATATAATATTTTACCAGTATTATACAGTTGTCCAACAGAAGAGTAATCTATCTTATTTACAAATCTTTTCAAAATAGACAGTTTGACCGGGCCCTTCTAAAAACCGTGCCCTAGACATTTGTCTGATTTGTCTATGCGATGATCCGGCCCTGAACTTAATATAAGCGATCGTACGTCAACGGACGCTTCCATTATAGGCCTATCCAAAGTCGTGATAGGATCCACCAGTGGCCAAGCGGTTCCGTTCCCTGAAAACTGAGAGTTCGCGCCTCTTCCGGGGGCTGCCCACGTGGAGTTTTCCGACTTTTTTCCACGTCTGCAATGACTGAATAGGAGCCAGTTATCCTCTATAAGACCTCCCGGAAGATATCCTCCTAGGCAAATCGCCCAAGTGTAGCGTTGCCGTAACTTAACCAAACAAACTGAGGGGACCGTTAATGGTTCCTCTAAATAGTTGAAGTTAGTCAGATCGCATCCGCGAACGGAATCGTCTTGGCGTCGAGTTATATATTCTAGGGTTGAAAGAAGGATCCGAATGTCGTATTCACTAGTTTATTTACCGATAATTACAACTCTATGTACAGATGGNTGAATGCTGATGGCATTGGATCTTCAAAACCGCAGATAAATACAGAAAAGTAACGTTTTCTATATAGTTTGTTTTAAATCTGTGGTAAGCATATTTAAAATTAATTTTAAAACTTATATTAAAAATTTATGTTCGTATCAAATGAAAATATAACATGTCTATCAATAGTTTACAACTAAATGATTTAATTTATGAAACTTTTTCATAGACAGAAAATTATTTCAAAGGTAACCTGCAAGGAAGAGCATTGATTAAGAAGATATCGGCCGGAAAGACTGGTTGTTAGGTTTGCAAGTGGTCGTGTTCGTTGTTATCACTATGTATTAAGAATACGATAAGAGTCAAATGTAACGGATAGTCACGTAACGCTCGGAAAGTCACTTCTCACACCGCAGAGTTAGCTACAGTTAGAAGTTCTAGCGACATAACGACATACCTATCCTGTCAGGCATCACGAGTCGAATCTGGCAAGTAGATCTCACACAATGGACTAGGGCTCCTGCTTCCCCTAAGATTTTCACATCTAGTCTCGAATTTCATGTAACTCATTCAATTCTCGAGATCAAGGAAGAAAGGAGAGACAAATGTACGCTAGTGGGAATTTATAAATCTACAAGTTTTGAAAACTGTAGCCCAAAAAATTACCTCACGACCTCACTCCACGTACTAGTCTTGCACGTAACTAGTGATTGGCCACCACGCGACTCCTCTAAGTTCTTTGTTGCGATTCAAAAGTTTCTCAGTTAAAATGTAATTCAATTAAATATTAAAATAATAAAACAGATATTAATTTCATATTGATGCAATTAAATATATACAAAATGACTATAGCTCTTCTATTATATACGTTTTTAATGATTATTATTTATTATACGTTTTCCTTTTATTTGTTATATTAAAATGAAATTGCGTTAATGGAACATTTACATCCAAATAGAACTTTCCAATATATAAATAATATGACAAGACACAAGGTACTATTACACAGTTATATAATTTTAAAAAGTTTTCAAAGTAGAGCAGAAAATAAACATCTTCTAACTAAAATTAGTAAACTGATTACTATCCATTAGCATATTACCTTAAATAAATATTCCATCGATACAATTTCATTATAATATATTGATGTTTACAAGCGAATAATTCAAACTCCATCTAAATGTTTTAATAACTAAATGTATTCTATCGATCACTGCTTCAATTAAGTTTAAATTCATTCGCATAAATATTCTACAATATCTTACATACCTAACTACATGGAAAATTTCAGAAAAAACTGCGACTGCTCGCCAGAAATATAAAAAAGTGTTTTCAAAAAACAAACAAAATATATCTAATTAAAATTACAAGAATTTCTAAAAATAACTTGTGACATACAGACGTCTTCCTTGCTTCCATACCTCCTTGGGAGTGTTACTGCTTTCATCTACTGGAGATGAGCGTTGGAAAATGTAGATTTAAAAAAGCTGCCCCTTAGAGACGATACATTGTAAAACTTTCATTTGTAAATTTTCGTGATAAATAACGAGATAAATTACTTCTATTATTCCGGTTTCCCTGTGAGTTTCTGTGTCCAGCAACCGTTACACCATACCTCTCGCGTCATCCTGACAGATCGCAGTAAAGAGCGAGGGTCAACTAAGGCAGACCATGTCCGGCAGCGATACCTTTTCTACTGTTGTCGGATCCTTACAACACTATCCTTAAGTATGGAAAATGTATCTCAATGTACCATGAAGACATAACACACGTTTTATGTATTCTATCGAAATAATAATTATGATACAACAATTGTCAAACTCGCTTCATTGGCTCAGGTTTCTGTATTAATTTTTTGTATGAATGTAAGTAATTTATTTTGAATTTATGAAATATTCTAGACTTTCTCGCTGTTTTTAATTTTGTTGCTGGAATTTTCTCCTGTTCTTTTGTAAACTTTTTCGATCGAATTTCGTTCAAATTAGATTATTTTAGTTTTGAAATCTTTCGAAATTTCAAATCTCCAATGTGGTATGACAAGGAATAAGGTGCTGTTAGGCATTTACGTAATTTCAATTAAGTTTTCGAGGTAAGATTTCTGTTTTACCATAACAACTTAATTCGATAATAAACAAAATTGATTACAATCCATTAGCATACCACTGGAAGATAATGTTCCATCAGTATTAATTTACTATTATATGTTCATAAAACAAGCGAATGATTAAATGTTTTAATTACTAAAATATATTATATCGATCTTTCCATCAATTAAGTCTAAATTCTTTTCCATAAATATCTACAAGTATTGCAGATGTTACATGCCTAACTGGATGTAAAATAGAGCTATTGCATTTTATCATTCTTACTTTCACAAATAACACAGAATACATTATAACGGCATTTCTGTTTCAAATTTTAACTTTCGGGATTCATAAACTGTATCAATAAGAATTGGTTTTCTGAAAACAAAAACACGGGGAATTGCGAATGAGAAAAAAGAATTAATTGTTTGTTATTCGATTGGCAAAACATAAAGGCAACTATAAAGCTAAGTATAAGTAACTTAGAATTTATTATGTATTTTGTAATGTAATTGTAATAAAATTAAAGAAAGTACAAGGATATAATATCATAGCAAATTAATACAGTCAGATAAACAATAACATACAGAAAACATCTTTCAAAACTTGTCATTTCGTCAAAAATTGTTTTATAATAGAGAACATGAATTCGAATATGCAAAATAGAATTTGCATGTGCTGTTTCCTAAGACCTTGCTTGATGATGTCTCTCATTTTCGGTTTACAGCCATTCTACTTATGTAACTGTGAACAAGATATTTCCATTTTGCAAAATACTAAATTTAAAAATATTTATATCAAAAGCATAAGTTTTGTTTTATGGCAGAGTTCCTGTTTGTTCTTGTTGCATGCAACACCTGGTATCAGAAATTATATAATTTGTAAAGGATGGTTTGATGATGTCGGAAATGAAGGCGTTGGTACAACAATGAATGTTGTTATTGGACTTTTATTTTTAGTTTATTCAACGTGCTTCACCTTTCTCCGAAACAACAAAGTTATTTTATTAAAATCTGGATTGAGACACGAATATTTTCGACAGAAAACAATACATGAAGGAAATTCCACAATGAGAAAAATATCTCTATTCGTAGCATCCATTGTAATGGCGATTGTTATTTCTTTTCAGTTCGCTAATGTATTTCTGTATTATCCCGCTATGCAGAAAAAACAGTATTTTGAGGGCGAGGCACTTTTGTGTAGCATTCAAATTGGTTTATCTCGAATGTTCTACATAGGAGGAATGGGATACGGCCTGTTGTTAGCAGCTTTATTATTGTTTGTCGCTCATAAAGAATTCGAACATCTGCTGTATGAACTTTTTGAGATAAAAAAGAATAAGAAATTTGTTCTAAATGAGCTGAACGAATTTATGCAGCATCACGAAGAATTGTGGCAATTCGTCAATCAAATAAACACAAAGTTCCATTTCGTGTCGTGCTGTATTTATTTTGGTATTATTTGGACAACGACTTTCTGCTTTTATGGATCTCTATTTCTAGAAATAAACGAGTTATACCAACAGATACTTTTAGGAATGAGCACTGTTTACACTTTACTCTGTATATATTGGGGATGTTTATTGTGCTGTTTTGCATTTACGGTAAATGCTTACTTGTGTTTCAAGCCATATAATTATTTCATTTTAATTAATTTTATACTCGATTCGAATATAAATATTATACGATTGTGTATTTTGTATCTATTAGCATGAATTACTGTAGTTATAATTTGTTTTACTCATATTTCAGATGCAGAATGGTTTTCAAGACATTCGTCAATTTGCTGCATATAATCTGAAACTGGAACAAAAACTGAAGGTATGGCTTG
>NW_019385003.1:252062-257503 GCF_000671375.1 Centruroides sculpturatus | reverse complement strand
ATTTATTTATAATTATTAAATTTAACAAGAGATAGTGGCCTAACCACTTAACAGCATACCTCCTGCCAAATTACTTTGTAATTATTTAGTCTTAATAGCTGAATAAGGGAATCTGGCTGTTTGTTTGATATTTGAAGTAATTATCAGGTTGGTTGTATTTATTATGTATCATCATTATCATGATCAACCATTGTCAATCTACTATTGGATGAAGGTCTCCTTTAATCTTTTCCATTTTTTCCTATCCTATGCATTGGTTTTCCAATTTATGTCAACCACTTTCCTTATTTTGTTGTTCCATTGTACTTCATTGGTCTTCATCTTGGGTGTTTGATTCCTTATGGGTACCAGTTTAGGATATCTGTAGTCCATCTATTGTCTTGTCTTCTAGCAATGTGTCCACTGCATAACCATTTGATCCTCTCAATGATATCATATATCTTTGTTTGATTTCTTATCCAAGTGATAGTTTTCCTTCTCTTCTCATAATGCCCAGCATGCATCATTCCATACTTCTTTGTGTTGTCTGTAGCCACTATACTGTTTTGCTTGTTAGTGTTCACATTTCTGCTCCTTAGGTGAGTGCTGGTAAAACACATTTGTTGAATATTTTTTTTCAGGCACAGTGGCATGTTGCTCTTTAGAATTATATTTCTGTCAAATGTACTCCATTCAACCTAATTTTTCAGTTTATTTCATTCATAATATTGTTATCCATAGTTATTTATTAATTAGGTAGACACGTGATTTTGTGCTTCTTCAATCTCTGTTCTGTTTGTCTGAAACACAATATTCAGATACTATAAAATTTCAAATCACAATCTGTGACTGTGAAATTGTTTAGATAGACACGATTCATGTGTCATGTTTGATTAAAAAATATCTTCAAATATAGTGAAACCTCCATTAACGGACATCTGTTATATTTACCTCTAAATAGTGGACACTAAATAACAGACACTGTCATCCATAACCAACCTTATCGAAATGCAATGTTTCACCTTCAATATTCTGAAAGAATTAATTACATACAAAATATTTTAAAATGAAAAAAAAAAGAATCAATTCAAATACACTTTTGAGTGACAAACTTTGATTATAGGCGTCAAAGACTGGCTTAAAATAGGAATATGGGAGGAGGGTAAGTTATAAGAAGTCAAACAATATTCTTTATCTGTTAGAGAAGTTTAATTTGGTTTAGTTGTCAATCACCATTTATTGTTATGCATATTAATATTATTAAACCTTTTGTCTTATTGTTGAAATTATAGTGTTTTGGTATCATAAGCTTAAACTTTTTCAAAGTTATTCATTCACTCAACAAGAACCATAGTATAGTAATAATGAAAAAGAAAGTTAAGATTATAAATGATATCATAAATGCAAGAAAATCAAATATCTTCCCACACTTTAAAGTAGTCAACAAATAGCCTTTGTAATTTGACCTTTGAACTTTCATCAAACAAACACTGTTGCCATAACCATTTTAACAGCTTTGTGGTGGATAAAGTGTAATTTTTAATAAATCAGTTACAGAAAAAAGCAAAATTGTTCCAAAAGTTACACCTACTTGATAACTACAAAGCAGACAAATCCCTGTATTGATTTTTATAGGTTGCTTAAATCATAAATGACATTATGAATATAACAATTACGAATATATTTCCCACTCCTTGAAATAGATAGCAAATTTCCTTTGTTACTTAACATTCAAATGAGATTCAATTAAAACAAGATTTTTACAGCTGAAAAAATAATATATTGTACACAGTCAACCCCTCTATAACACTGTTGATAATTACGTTTTATATGAATTCCATTTTGTATGAGTCGCTTAGATTTTATAAATACGTGTGCCGGGCTGTGAACGGCTGACGTATTTGTAAAATCTAAGTGACTCGTACAACGTGGAATTCATATAAAACGGAATTATCAACAGTGTTATAGGGGGGTCGACTTTATCTACATTTTTACGATCAAAAACTCTAAAACTATGGTTATATAGCATCGATAACATCTTTTTTTATCGCCCTTGCACCTCCCCTGACATACTGTGCTACATTAAGCACTAGATATGATGCAGCGAAGCTAATATAGAATACGGATTCAAATTCTATAATACTTCGGAACTAATTAGCTTATAATTAAATATATTTTATTGTTAAAAGAAATATACTTATATAGTGCATGTGGTTATATTTCTAGCAAAGTGTGGAGAATGATGTGTTCTCGAATGCTGCCGTTGGTATAAAGCGGGGTGGCAGACTGACGGCCCGCGGCCTTTATTTCTTTTCTAGAAGTTAATGTTTGATGTCTTGCGGGGATTAAAACGGGGAAAATTTGTATGCCTAACCGTTTAAGTAAGTCGTAATGGCCCGGCAATAAAAGGGCTGCCTTAAGAGCCTTATATTAATTATCCTATGGTACCTGTTGGTTTATCGAATAATATTGAATATGGCCCACATCTGATATATTTATTTGACTGGTCTTTTGCTGCATTTAAGTTTGAGACCCCTGGTAAAGTATGGTGCAGTCTTAAAATCTAAGATATTTTCTAAACCAAATAGTTTGCCTTAATAATTGATAAGCTATGTATTTAACAAATTCTTATAAAATGCTGTAATGGAATGAGTATCATTTTACAAATGTGCAGACACTTTCGAGCTCGTGTTTGTCTCTGGGCAATTTGATTCAAATGGTAAAATTATATGTATTTGTTGTATTGAGATGCATTTGTAAATTGTTTGATTGGTTAGTATGGTGATGACTATAGTTTTAATGTTCAGATTTGTCTTGCCTGAAGATGAATATAAGCTTAAAAGTGCTTGCAAGTTTGGGAGATATTTGTTCTGTTCAAAGTGTTTTACAAGAGATTTTTTTTAATTGTGTATAGTTTTGTAATTATTTTGTATATGGTTAATGCAAGAGTTGCTCTATTTTATAGGTACATGATATCAATGAAGATATAATAAACTATAATTTCCTTTTCTGCATTCCAATATATTTTACAGTAGAGCCTCGAAAACTTGGCACTCCGGATAACTCGGCCACACCCTGGCGGGGCAAAAAAATCCTTAGTTAATTAATTTTCATGATAAAGACAGCTTTATGCCTTATAAAGTATTTTTCTGAGGTCTGTCTTATCAGGTAAATTACTGTACACAGTGTATTCATTAATTTTCATTTTCATGTAGTAAAGGCTCTATGCCTTCATAAANTTTTGAAATCTTTCGAAATTTCAAATCTCCAATGTGGTATGACAAGGAATAAGGTGCTGTTAGGCATTTACGTAATTTCAATTAAGTTTTCGAGGTAAGATTTCTGTTTTACCATAACAACTTAATTCGATAATAAACAAAATTGATTACAATCCATTAGCATACCACTGGAAGATAATGTTCCATCAGTATTAATTTACTATTATATGTTCATAAAACAAGCGAATGATTAAATGTTTTAATTACTAAAATATATTATATCGATCTTTCCATCAATTAAGTCTAAATTCTTTTCCATAAATATCTACAAGTATTGCAGATGTTACATGCCTAACTGGATGTAAAATAGAGCTATTGCATTTTATCATTCTTACTTTCACAAATAACACAGAATACATTATAACGGCATTTCTGTTTCAAATTTTAACTTTCGGGATTCATAAACTGTATCAATAAGAATTGGTTTTCTGAAAACAAAAACACGGGGAATTGCGAATGAGAAAAAAGAATTAATTGTTTGTTATTCGATTGGCAAAACATAAAGGCAACTATAAAGCTAAGTATAAGTAACTTAGAATTTATTATGTATTTTGTAATGTAATTGTAATAAAATTAAAGAAAGTACAAGGATATAATATCATAGCAAATTAATACAGTCAGATAAACAATAACATACAGAAAACATCTTTCAAAACTTGTCATTTCGTCAAAAATTGTTTTATAATAGAGAACATGAATTCGAATATGCAAAATAGAATTTGCATGTGCTGTTTCCTAAGACCTTGCTTGATGATGTCTCTCATTTTCGGTTTACAGCCATTCTACTTATGTAACTGTGAACAAGATATTTCCATTTTGCAAAATACTAAATTTAAAAATATTTATATCAAAAGCATAAGTTTTGTTTTATGGCAGAGTTCCTGTTTGTTCTTGTTGCATGCAACACCTGGTATCAGAAATTATATAATTTGTAAAGGATGGTTTGATGATGTCGGAAATGAAGGCGTTGGTACAACAATGAATGTTGTTATTGGACTTTTATTTTTAGTTTATTCAACGTGCTTCACCTTTCTCCGAAACAACAAAGTTATTTTATTAAAATCTGGATTGAGACACGAATATTTTCGACAGAAAATGATACATGAAGGAAATTCCACAATGAGAAAAATATCTCTATTCGTAGCATCCATTGTAATGGCGATTGTTATTTCTTTTCAGTTCGCTAATGTATTTCTGTATTATCCCGCTATGCAGAAAAAACAGTATTTTGAGGGCGAGGCACTTTTGTGTAGCATTCAAATTGGTTTATCTCGAATGTTCTACATAGGAGGAATGGGATACGGCCTGTTGTTAGCAGCTTTATTATTGTTTGTCGCTCATAAAGAATTCGAACATCTGCTGTATGAACTTTTTGAGATAAAAAAGAATAAGAAATTTGTTCTAAATGAGCTGAACGAATTTATGCAGCATCACGAAGAATTGTGGCAATTCGTCAATCAAATAAACACAAAGTTCCATTTCGTGTCGTGCTGTATTTATTTTGGTATTATTTGGACAACGACTTTCTGCTTTTATGGATCTCTATTTCTAGAAATAAACGAGTTATACCAACAGATACTTTTAGGAATGAGCACTGTTTACACTTTACTCTGTATATATTGGGGATGTTTATTGTGCTGTTTTGCATTTACGGTAAATGCTTACTTGTGTTTCAAGCCATATAATTATTTCATTTTAATTAATTTTATACTCGATTCGAATATAAATATTATACGATTGTGTATTTTGTATCTATTAGCATGAATTACTGTAGTTATAATTTGTTTTACTCATATTTCAGATGCAGAATGGTTTTCAAGACATTCGTCAATTTGCTGCATATAATCTGAAACTGGAACAAAAACTGAAGGTATGGCTTGTATTATTATTAAGTTTGCTTTAAAGAAATTGTGGTTTTATTAACAACCTTTTAAGGACTTATCCCGAGAAAACTCGGGTAAGTTCCATAGCGTTACATAAAACTCGGGCATTTGGATTTTCTGAAAAAAAAAAAAAATTCATTTTTGGATGTTTTTAGGTCTCCAAATTTTATCAAAAATTTTTACCCAAGCGAAAAAATTTTATCGCGATTTTAATCTACCTTTGATGACGCACGATTAACGCTTAATTGTTTTTTAATGTGATTTTTTATCAAATTTAATTCATCGTTCTAAAGTTATAGTG
>NW_019385003.1:236592-245895 GCF_000671375.1 Centruroides sculpturatus | reverse complement strand
GTATTCATTAATTTTCATTTTCATGTAGTAAAGGCTCTATGCCTTCATAAAAGATGTACTTTTCCTTTGTTTAAGGGTATTTGGGCAGTTTATTCTCTGTTGTATTCTCAAGTAAACAATACATACAAGTACAGTACAGTATTTTCTGAGGAAACACTCATACTCATTTTTTTTAATCCCATTCCTGATAACCCGGGATTTTCACAAACTCGGCCACCTTTCGGTCCACATTAGGCCGAGTTTTCGAGGCTCTACTGTACTTTGTTTATCCTAACTAAAATTTTTTATAGTAAATGCACAGGTTTGTAGAATTATTGAGAATAATCAAATTGTATAATTTATGATTGAAAGATAAAAGATTAAACACAGGAAACAAATAAATTTACTTGTACAGATAGCTTACAAATATCACCAGATATAGATCTGGAGGGAATTTATAAGAGTGATCATTCTGTAAGATTTTTTATTGTAACAGGACAAGCTCCTTAACACTTTGAACTAATTTGTTTATTTATTTGTTCAATATAAAAAGCAATGCCAATTGGCATGGAAGGGTACAGAGTACAAATGAACAAAATTCTATAAAATGTGCAGGTGCATTAATATTTATATGCTAACATTTTTAGCATTACTTTTCACTTTTGTTGCATTTTTATATATAAGTTTGTATAGTTTTATTTCAAATAATAACCAATAAAGTGCTTTTATATATTAATTACTTTATTAAATGAATTAAAAATCACTCTTTCTATAAGATCTACTCTAATCTTCCGTTGAATGCCACAAATGTATATAATACAAGTAATTTTTTTTCGTCAGTCTTCCACTTCTATGTTGAAATTGTTTTTAGTAAACTTTCTCCAAATTGCATTATAATCTCTTATCCATTTCTCCTTTATCTTTTTCCCTACTGTCTCTTGCTTTTTTCTTAATTTCTTTCTTTTTAAACAATTCCTTGGTACTCAACATCAAATATATGATGAAATAAACTGTATTTTTTTTTTACATTAACGAAACATTGAAAAATAATTTATTTTATTGTATAATAGTTTTTGTTCTCTCTCTTTTTCTTTCTACATACCTCCATTCTTATGATTCTCCTAACATGCATTTTTTCATCTTATTCACTACCAAGAATTAAGAGTTACAAGTTAACTAAGCTTAAACATACCTAAAGTAAATGAATGGTAATCGATTAACTTTTAACTGTTGATCCTTGGTTGTGAATACATTGTAGAAGTTTAGATTTATTCCTAATCCTGTTTTAAATTCCACCATTCACAAGTAGAGGAACAGTCAAACTAGCACTATTTCAGGACTAATTCTCTCATAAGAATAATTTACTTTTTATAAAAACAAAATACAGTCAATTTTGTTTAATTGGGGCAGCTGCTTTTTGGGCCAAATCTCAAAGAACAGAAATCAAACTAATAAACTAATACATAATTTAAATGCTTAATCGGGGCATTAGCAGAAAAGATATTTAGCAATTTTTGATATATTTTAGGGATTTATCGAAAATATATTAACACTACGTACACTAATATTTGGCAACACTAGCACGATGCAAATCAGTTATCTATCGTCGTGAGTCTGGCAAGTATATATCTGCTGTTACTATAGTATTGTATGTAGCAATATTCATTTACAGTGTTGATTTTAAGATTTTTAAGTCTTTGCCAAGATGTCAAGAAAGGAGAGAGTGTGATGGAAAGGATCTAGAAATCAAAGAAGCATTAGATCAATGGTTTTCTATAGTTAGTGGGTGAGGCGTGAATATCAGTGGCCCAGTGTTGAAGGCAAAGTCCGAGGTGATCGCTAAAAAAACTGAGCCACAAAGATTTTAAAGCAACTGATGGTTGATTGTCTTGATAGAAGATGAGACATAATATCAAATTTAAAAAAGCACACGGCAAAAAGAGCAGTGGGGATAACATAAGCACTGAACAATGGCAAAAAACTTAAAATTCCTACTTTTTTACAAAATTTCTGTTCAGATGATATTTATAACGCTGATTAAACTGGCCTCTATTATCTGATACATCAGATGGCTCCTTATGTTATAAGTACATTGCACTATCAAGGTATAAATGTGGAATGGATCACATTACCATGTTATGCTGTGCAGATATGTTAGATACATACTGACAAATGAAAACTACTAATCATAGGAAAAAATGCTAAGCCTCTGCTTTAAGGCAGAGGTCACCAAACTACAGCTTGCGAGGTCAGTTTTATCCGGCGCATCAGCCGCACTGTCACAAATGAGATAAAATATAATTATTTACATGAAAATACCATATATTGTAGATGAACTTACTATGTAGAAAAAATTAAAATAAGTGTAAGTAAAAATGCCAAAATTGGTCCAATCTGATTTTTGCATTTGACAGTAATATGACTTTTAGGAAAATCGGTGAAATGAAAAATTTGGAGACTTTTTGCAACTTTGGATATCAGAGCGCTGTTTGTGTAAGTATCTACAATAATGAAATTTCTAAGGAAAGCAGTTATGAGCTTGCTGAAGAGATTGTGTTTATGTATTGGTAAATAAATATATTGGCTTTATTTTTTGTGTATCTAGTATAATATATTGAATAAATGGTTATCTAGCCTGCTGTGAAAAAGGTTTGGTGATCCCTGCTCTAAGGGGATAAGAATAGATAGTTTACCAGTAGAGTACCATGCCAATAGTAATGCATATATGACTTCTGAAATTTTTCAGAATTGGATTACAAGTTGGGGCAGAATTACATTGTAAGCAAAGGAAAATTTTGTTGCTTCTCGATAATTGTGCTGCACACCTTCAGTTAGATTTTCTAAAAGATATAAGGCTAGAATTTGTTTCTCCTAATACAATATCCTTAGTGCAACCAATGGACATGGGGTAATAAAAAATTTAAAGACATTGTATTAAGGAAAATTGGTTAATTACATATTGGAATTTATTGATGAAAACCTATTAACAAGTTCATCAGTGGTCAGAGAAATCAGTGCAAAAATTTTCATTTTGCAAGCAATACATTTTGTCACTGACAGTCGGCAAGCTATAAAAAGCAGCACAATACAAAACTGCTTTGTTGTTTGTGGTTTAAAACCCTTGGATGTTCCAGAAATTTTGAATAGTGAGGAAAATGAAGGCATACTGCAAGTTCTTATCATGAATAATAAAGAATTTTCAACAATAGATCATAATTTACCATGTTACAATGAAAATGAAAACTTTGAGGATGCAATTGTTGAAGTTATTAAATCTAAATATTAAAAATTTGACGAAGAAAGCGATGACAAGGTTGATGACTCATCTGTGCTTGTGACTAATCATGAGGCAAAAAAATTTATAGTCTGGTTACAGCATTACTTTATGCAGGAAGATAGTGAAGGAAGCCCTACATCTGCACTGAATATATGTGCTGATTTTGTAGAACTACAAAATTTCAGAAGCAAAAGACAGATTACACTTGATACATTTTTGCAGAATTAAAATTTGAAATTGTAAAATTTATCATGTATGTATTATTTTTTCTGCACAATTAATAGTACAAATATTTTCTGTATTTTGGTTTAAAATAGCATTAAAATAAGTACCAAATTATTATTTTTTTACCTACTTATTTATCTATCTACATATTACATATTTTACTTTAGAATTTCTTATTAGTTCACTTAATTGAGCCAAAATGGATTAATCCCAACATTTCCCAGTTAAGCAGAATTGACTGTACAATATTTTTAATATTAATATTCACTAAATCCCCCTTTCTTCAAATGTTGTTTAATTAAGACTATTTATTTAAAGTTTTAATGACAACTCTGTTATAATCTGTCAATACTCTAAAGATGTGCTAAATATACATTTTGCAGCCACACAATTTTCTTTTAAACTCCTAAAAGAATGGAGAATTCTTTATTATTCATTTTTATGTCACAGATAGCAAATTGCCATTTCTATTATCAATTACTGTAGGGTCCAAGTATTTCTCCCAAATCCATAACTTTTCAGCAGCCACTTACATTCTCATCCGACTTTATTTCCTTCATCAACTTCATATCTTTCCACTTAACATTAATCTTCATTAATGTCTGCACCATTAGTGCTGTTATTTCTCTTTCTTATAGTTCTTTATGTGATCTTTCTGCCTAATACCTAACCTTTTTGTTGATCCTACATACTTTTTCTCTCTTCTCCATTAGTATCATATAAATTTTTGTTTCTTTCATTTTTTTAATTATCTTTCTTGTTCTTTATCTTATTAAACACTGTCATTTTTCCTAAACATAGTTCTTCTGTTATCTTTTTTTTAAAGTGTTTAGAGAAGTCTTGGTCTTTTGGTCTTAGAAGCTTTAACAATGCATTGGCATTCTTCTTTCTGGCCATTTACACAATAACTTCTCTCTACTCTTAGAACAATTCTTCCAAATTCCTGATTCACGCAGGTTTTGGAATGAATTTAATTGTAAGAGTTTAGTATTATAAATGTTGATGTTTGAGTGTTCTTTACTAAGTAAGCATCCATTACAATCCAGAATGCTTGAAAGTTCTTGGAATTCATTATAGTTTTAATTTAAGTATTTTTACTTTGTTTTGTCTTAACAATAAAGCAGGATTTATTCATTTATAGAGATTGGAGATTAGTTTTAAATGTCAAAACCAGAAATAAAGATAAGGTAAATGTAAAAAGAAAAACATAACACTTTAACAAAGGAAAATTACAAAAAAACTGTAAAGAAACTAGAAATAATAAACATTTAAATTCTTTATTACCAGGAATGCAAATGAATAATGATATCATTGAATATTACTGATGATTCGGGAGATCATCCAAAGGACTTGAATGCTTATTATTTCTAGATTTACTTTTAATGGCTTTCCTTCATTAAAAAATTATTATTGTTTCGATTTATCTTCAAGTTGGTGACATTTATTATTAACACATGTTAAAATAATCAATAAATATCTAACAACTTAATATTGAAAATATAAAATTTATGTAAATGTTATTTAATTCTGTACTGAAGTAAATTAACAAATTCTTTTTGTACCCCTTTTAGCATACAATTTTTATTAGAAAAGCTATCAATTTTGGCCATTTTAATGAGCTTCCATACGTTCCAAAAAATAGTGTTTTAAAATTGTAATTAAACTTAAAATGGGAATGGGATACAGACTACTGATCCTCTAAGAAATCATGATTCCGTGATGAAAATATCAAATGTCTTTATGGGTCCTCATAATGAGCTCTCTAACATAGTTTTTTTCCCTGTAATTAGTCATTCTTTTATGATAAAAATTGAAAAATTTATATTATTGTTATTTTATGTTGTTTATGGATCTTGTCAGACAAAATAAATATTTCAGATTCTAAGAATAAAAAATTTTTTTCAAATTAATCAAAATTATTTTAATTATAATAATAAGTGTTGTTCAATTGTATCATTTAAATTAACAATTTTTTAAAATTTTTTAATGAATTACCCATACATTTTGAAGTAAAATATTTTTTGAAAATAATATTCACACAAATTTGTTTTTTCAAATTTTTCAAACACAGCAGCTGCTTTATTGGAGATCAAAATGTAAAAATTTCTGTTATGCTTTACTCTTCAATTTATTCTCAGGAGTATCAACACGATCAATACAAAACCTTCCTCACTTATTTCTAGCCGTTTATAAGTGAGGAAGGTTTTGTATTGATCATCTTAAAATAGTTATAGCTACAAATGCATAGAAGAGTACTAACACACTAATGACAGAAAATACGCCTCAATTTTTAACACCTCGTGATGTAAACACATCATTTCACGCCACTCTTCAAATACAGACTCATTTCAGACCCCCCTCTTTTGGACTGATTAAGCAGTCACTCCTTTTCCTCCCTTACAAAAAATGACTACCCACTCTGTATGCATCCTAAACAATTCTTCTATTTTTCCTAAAATCCCTCAAGCCTTTACAAACTGGAAATAAAACTTATCCTCTAATTTCACATTTTTTTTTTTCCTAACTTAATTGATTCTTCACTATGTGGTTTCTGAAGACAAAGTGTGCCCAGAAAGGGACCACCATTTATTTATCTTTTTAATTTCTGGTGACCAGTAGCCTAAAAAGAAAGGTTGGTCGCCAAGAAAGTGTGTAGTCTGGAACACAAGATAAATAAATTGTTCAAAGTTGTTTATTTTTGTATTCCTTCACACCAGGTTAGAGTCTCAAGTAAGTAGGTTTTATTTATTTATTATACACATCCTGATGTGCATGAAGAAGTTATACTAAAGAAATGTTCTACACATGTCATTTCTTCAAAAAAAAAAAATGGCAAAAGGAATGTGCTCTTCCTCCAGAACCCATACAAGTTTTTGATGTTCCTCTGTATGTTTTTAATATTGCTGCTTTTTGTAATAATATATATGTTACAATTGGTCTAATGTTACTAGACGTAAATGTAAATATATGTAGGATTATGATATGGTATCCAAAAAAAGAACCTGTCCTTTATTGGGCTTATGGATATGTTTGAATAGAGGGAAAACATTTCTTAATGCCCTCCTTTTCAAAACAATTTGTCTTCCTTACGTAATTTTTCATCTCGTAAGTCTCAGCATATGTAATATGACACTAAAATTGGAGTATAAACACAATATCATTATTATTAAATTAAACATTATACAATGTAAATAGCTTTTACATTTTACATTAGGGGTCTCAAACTCATATGCAGCAAAGAACCAGTCAATTAGATGTATATCAGATGCAGGCTATATTCAATATTATTTTGTAAAATGTATCACTAAACACCTTTTTGGCTGCTGAAATTTATTTAATTTGGCAAATGTTTTCAACTTATTAAATATGTCNAAGATTTAAATAAAAAAAACAGTTTAAATACTAACTACAGAATTATATTGTTTTTCAGATGGCAAAAACGTTGCAATCCGTTTTCTCGGGTCTTCTGAAATTGAGAAATGTGTCGAATCTGAACAAAGAATGTGACAAGTTTGTAACTAATTATACTTCTTATAATTAAAAATGTCGAATTTTAACAGTGAGAAATATGTATAAATGTAAAAATTCGGTCTCTCATAATTCATGTAATGTACACAGTAGGTGATTTTCTTGTCATCTTTTAGCGTCTTACTCATATTCTGTTTATTTAGACAATTAATACGTCACACATTATTCTAAAGAGGAATATAGTTTATCATGTTGCTGTAAAATAATTCTCGGTTGCTTTGAATGAATCCAAACTGCATTTGCCTACAGAAGCCAGTAAATTTGATGAATGGTTTTAAAATAATTATATTTACGGCAAAATAAGAAGATACTTATCGCAATGGACTTGAGGTTCGATCACCAATATCGTATCCTCCAAATCTGTCGTCTGTATATGAATGCACGTTGAATGGATTTCCGCAAATCCAAAACAACGTAAAAGTATGGCAGACAAGGTGTGTAAATTGGATAGAGAATGGTTGGCGTAAACCGAATCTTTGAAATTTTTCAAAATGAGCAACGCCACGTAAAAATTCAGTGTATTCTCCGAGGACAACCATGTGCTAAAAGGAAAAACACACACATCCTTCACCAAGCAAAACTTCGAAATACAGTTAATGATCACCAAATTCGGCCAGCTCTCATTGGTTATTTCCGTGTAATTTCCCACAATCTTTGTCTCTAATATACTTTTTCGTATGTTGAGTTTTTTTATTTTTTTCCTACTATTTAAAATTTTTAGCATTGATTTTTATAATTTGTAATTTTTTTACGTTTGGTTTTATCTATCATGTATTAATGCGATAATAGCCAATGTGCGTGTATTATGTACAGTTTTATCGTTATTAAATATTTTATTGTGTAAATGGGACTTATTTTTTATACTCTTTTCGGCCTGTGGGCACTAAGAGGACCTCTTATAGCAGGCCCATTGTGGGTTCGGCCAGGCTTACAATGAGGCTGCTGCGTGGTGAGGGACGGGGCCCGACATATCCGAACGGACCACCCCCGAAAAATTCCTGTGGATTTTTCCACCCGTTCGGGGTCGAACCCGGATCCCCAGAGCGGTAGGCTTTCACCTTGACCGCTCGGCCATCTGGCCGCCGTTTAAATGGGTCTATGAAATCTTCTGTCGCATAGTTGTATGTTTATCTAACAAATTTTGTTTAAAGAATTATTGTTTCATTTTGATTGTATTTTCGAGATTTTGCCATTCTTCGGCCAGTTCTACATATAGCCCTGATACAAAAAATTGGAGTCATTGTCAGTCTTTATTTTTCTTCATTTATTTCTCAATCTTCAATTTGTCCCGTCTGAATGAACTATGTAATGTCGGTTTTGCCTTAAAAAATCTGGGTTTTTTTTCGTCCTATTTGTATTGCCCCAGCAATGCTTAAAATATACGAAACTTGCTCATATTGTTTTATTTACCATCCAATCATTTCTCGTATTACCACGGTGCAACAATGCTATTATCTTCCGTTCAACTACTAACAACTACCTGGTAATAGCCAATATGAAGCGCTATCTTATTAAATTCGTATCTAAGCTTCGTGTGTACGTTGTTTACATACTCATTACAAAAGCATTTTACTTCGTAATACCTTACATCCTACTCGAAAAGCTAGCTACTGAATTCGACATTGATGACAAAATTATTTACTTTCGAGTACATATACATTGAAAATGTCTGACTTTTTAACAGTTCTCACCTCTCGTAAAATAGTACAGAACAGATGCATTAATTAAACGTATTATATTAACGTAGAAAATAGTTAATTTATATTAGGGCTTATCAAACCAGTCAACACGAATGCAAAATTTATTAGATATAATATATAGTTAAGTTACAAAGGAAGATTTTAGAAAGAT
Organism: Centruroides sculpturatus; assembly: GCF_000671375.1. Taxonomy (NCBI): domain Eukaryota; kingdom Metazoa; phylum Arthropoda; class Arachnida; order Scorpiones; family Buthidae; genus Centruroides; species Centruroides sculpturatus. The sequence continues at coordinate 237,035 of NW_019385003.1, read as the reverse complement.
TTTGTGCAATGTGTTAAAATTACACCGAATATGCATTTCGAACTACAGTAGAGCGTCGATTTTCCGAAAGTCAATCATCCGAAAGAATTCCAGTCAGCAAATTTAAATTTTCGCTAATGGTGTGGCGCTTCAATCTTTGGCTATGTCTTGGGCTACTCAAATATTTTACGTTTTTGATACTAAATTAACATCTGAAGTATAATTTTTTTATTATTTTAAAATTTTTCAATATATTTATTTTGTTTGTACAAAATAAAAAAATAATTTTTAACGATACAATAGTCTTTGTTAGGCTTAACATCGACGAAAATTCAACGCGAAGCGACACGCAACGGAGAAAAATTTTGACATCGGATACTTTAAACTATTTTTTCGTACATAAATCAGTTATCTGAAATATCAGTTATACGGACAACCCCAGTCCCCAATTGATTCGGAAAATC
>NW_019385003.1:216652-234146 GCF_000671375.1 Centruroides sculpturatus | reverse complement strand
AAAGATTATCACTACAAGTCTTTTTTTTTTTTAATTTGATCTTCATCCTAAAAGTTGACATCCTTTTCTCTGTACTAATGTGTCAATATCTGCTTTCTCATTTCATATTGCAATATAAAGTATTGCATTTAATCTAGAATCTTCTATCCAAGTGCAGAATTTGACTTATTAAGTTTTATTATTGAAAATAATTGCTTACACTTATAGGTACTTTTAAAATGACAATATTTTTCTCAATAAATTTTATATTTAGGATAATTACTACCTATGTATTTATAAAAATTTGGTATACCAACTTTGTTATACAGTGGGTGATTGGTTAATGAACAGTTCGGACTACGAACAAATCGAATAACGAACACTTTTGTGTAATAAAATGTTCGGATAATGAACACCTCACAAAACAAACACAAGAAGAAGCAATGTAAAATAATAAATAACAATTGGTCTTCCCTTGTCTTCAGGCAACAATTCGAAACTTTTTGGAGCACGGGAGACGTCAATATCGATGCTTGACCCGGTATATAGTATTCCTCTGAACTTTGAAACTTTCCCTTGTAATTCTAGTCTTTTATTTTTCTGACAGACAGAATTTTTGTATGGTATTTGTGAGACTGTCGGGCAGGCACTTGTTAAGTTTTGCATCAGTATTTATTTTTGAAAGGTGAGAATATAATAGCAAAGGTAGAGAGTGGGCAGAAGATGTCTGATGTTGCTAGGCAGTATGGTTTGAACAGGGCCGTGTTCAGTAATGCAGAACACCTAAGTTAGAATTCTGAGTGGCTTAGTGGGCGGAGCTAAAACTACATAAAAGAAGATAGTGGTGGGAGGAGTCAAGCAGTAGTTAGAAATGTGTTCAACATCGCAGCATAACTAGACTTAGCAAGAATTCTGCGTTACTGAACACGGCCCAGGTCTACAGTAGGCTGCAGTTCAATCTTATCTAAGAAAGATACTGTATAATCAAGAAGACTCAAGCAGCTAAAGGAGTAACAAAAATTACACCTGAGAAATAAAGAACATTGAAGAGCTCATAATGGAAACTGATCTGACAACAGAAGAACTCCAAGAACTCTTGAATGAAGAGCACCAAGAAACTTGGCAAGATATGTTTTCTGAAAAAGAGGATCAATGCAGACATATGCTATTAAAGATCTTTTGAAGAAGTGGGAGGATGTCAGAACAACGGTCATAGAATGCATCCAAACCAGGTTGAGATTAATAGGCTTAGGGATCTCTACAACAACAATGCTATTAATTACTTCCGAAAAATCCTGAAGAAGATAGAAAAGCAATTGACATTGGACAGATTCTTTAAAATCCCACAAATGGAAAAAATATGACTGATAAAATGCAAGACTATGTATATAGGTATTTTTATTATTACATATAAATAAACATAGTAAAAAAGTATATAATTTTTTATTTTTGAGGGTTTCCAGAATGGATTAATCAAATTCTCACAAAATCTATGGTAAATTGATAATTGGTTAACGAACAATTCAGATAGCAAACATAGTCTTGGAATGGATTGTTTGTTAACTGATCCCTCACTGTATTTATTTTTTAGTTCAGTATTGCACTGGAGTTCAATTGTTTCTGTTCAAAAATGTTGATAAAGAATTACAATATTGATTAAAAATGGTGAACTGAAGAATAATAATAATAAATCATTTTTGAATTGTTTGAAATCAGAAAATCTGTTTTCAAATTCAATTTTCAGTTCTTCAATTTGAGGAATGTACTTTTAAGCATCATCATTATTTTGAGAAATAGATTTAAGTGTAGGAAAGTGGGCTAAATTATTCTTTGCCAACTGGGTTTGCCGATGATAGAATTTTTCTAGTAATGACTTATTTCAATTGTACATATGACATATCAGCTGTTCACATTTTTGCCAAACCAGTATTTAGTTTTTAAGTGGCTTGTTATGTCAGTTATGTGCACAAATCTTCATTGATTAGCTGAGGAATCAATTTTTCTTTTGATGAAGTGAACATGTCAATTTCTTTTAAGATTTCAAAAAAAAAATTTTAAATGATGCCACAATTAAGCCACCTAACCTTTCTATAATATAGTAAACTGCTGTATTGTGAATCCAATTCATCCAAAAAAGCATTAATTTGTCAATAATTCAATGCATGATAGTGTATCCAATTTACTGTTTTAATTACTACATTCATGATGTCTTCCATCTTTAGTTTTTTAACACGGTGATTCCTGGTATATTATGCAATAAAATGATAAGTTTGTTCTTGCACAACATTTCCTTTTTCATTTGAAGTTTTGTAACAAGTCCAACATTAACACCAATCGTAACAGGAGCCACATGTTTAGTCACACTTACTAATTTTGACCAATCTGCATGAGCATATTCAAGACTTCTCAATACACAAATATAAGACATTTCCTGACATGAGCACCATATTCAATAGTTATTCAGTCACATTTATATTGTCATCAACACAACAAATAAATATTGCTAACTGGGAGATATTAATGATGTCTGTACATTCATCAAGTGCAATGGAAAACACTAAAAAACTTTTTTCATGCAATACAGGTATACCTCGACTTACGTCGTTTCGAGTTACGTCGTTCCCGATTATACGTCCTTTGTCAAAAAAGTATGTGGAAAAATAAAAATCAAGTTTAAGTCATTTTATTCGACTTTACGTCTGTTCGCTACAAATATTGAAGTCATAATATCACTAAAAAAGCGTTTAAAGCACATAAAATCACATTAAAATATATACATTTACAAGTATGTACTGTATTTACAGTACATGCATTCGTAAATTTAGATTACTTTTTTTGTACTATATTAAAAACTAAAATTTAATAAAATTGTTTGTAAGCTTAATAAATAAAATACAGAACCGGGAATGGTAATTTATGGTTTAGCCTAGTGACAAGTAGATTGGGAGAGAAGTAAATTCGACTTACGTCGCTTTCCTGGAACCAATTACCGACGCAAGACGAGGTATATCTTCAACATACTCCACAACTGTATTTCCTGACTTACACTTAGAAATGCTTACTTGTTTTGGATATATAATTTCAACTGCATTTAAAATACAATTTTTAGTAAATTATCCATCAATAAAAGGTTTCAAAGCCTAAGCAATTTTTTCACTTATGACGTAACTACATTTAATGGCAGCATCGCTTATTTTATTAATATTCAAAAATATCTTCGGTTGATACTTTAATTTGTTTTTTTCTTCAAGTTTGTCATTGTGCATCTTTTCTGTATATTTGTCATAATTCTAATTGTTTGTTTCATAATGGTATTTTATTGTTTCACCATAGTGTCAGTTTGTCCACTTATTAAACATGTTGGAATACTTTTTACTTCCACAAAGAAATATGACTTTTCTCATTTTTGTTGAAAAGCTCTATTTCTTTGATGTTTTTTTCTTTCTTTAACTTTCTCCCGTACACGGCACCATTACTCATTCTTTAACTTTAAATTCAGACATTGTTATGGACAAAAAAACAATACAAGTTATCGAGGCGACTTTTTAATAACACACAATTGTATTACAATGGCAGCCTGTAACCTATTGACATTGTATTGTGTCGTTTAAAATGGCTTCATGACAAGTAACTTCCATTCAGAGTTGTCAACATTTGACGATAAAAAAAATGGTAGCCTACAAAGAATTAAAGTAATAATTTTAATACTGACATAAAACATTTAAAAGTTTGAAATATTTCTTATTTAATTCCTGCAAGATGTTAGAAACATTGATTTTTAGAAAAGAAATCATGAAGGTTAAGGACTGGAGATGAAGCCTGAATGATCTGTATTTAGCCTGCGGGCCGCCAATTCATTACGCCTGTATTACATCATAAGATGATATACATTTCTCAACGCTAATTAAACAAACTAACTAAACAAATTAAAAAGAATACTGATAAAAACATAAATGCTCATCAAAATAAGTTTTATTTTGATGAGCATTTATGTTTTTATATATATTATACAGCTTATAGGAATTATACTAATAATTTAGAAGAAAAACATGATAGATATTATTTTAATATTTTAAAGTATTAAATTATAAAATAAATTTAAAGATTTAAAATGAGCTAATTTTAATTTTTCAGGGGTTACTATCATTACTGAGAAAACTGAAGTCGGCACCCGATCGTGAGTTGCGAATTTTATTGTTAGGTTTGGATAATGCCGGTAAAACAACCATTCTGAAGAAATTAGCTTCAGAGGATGTTACTCACATTACACCAACTCAGGTACACTTTTAATTAAAAAATATATTAAAATTAATATTTAAGACTATTTTTGTATAAATGAATTGGGGAGAAAAATATTTAAGAAAACTTTTATATTTAAAAAGCATTAAAAGAAATTTAGCTGTTTATTATGCCTTTATTCTTCTTACATATGAACGTATGTATGTAGCTACTATTAGGCTCAAAGGTCAAAAACTTGCAGTATTAAAAAAAGAATACTGATGATTTGTTTGTAATATGTTAATCTTAATGTATGAGTTTCAATTTTAATATTTTGAGTTTTAATTCATACCAGGGCTGTGGAGTCGGAGTCGTGGAGTTTTGATGTTTTAGCCGGAGTTGGTAGATTTTTACGCGACTTCCACAGCCCTGGCAGGGCTGTTGAATCGGAGCCAGAGTCGTGGAGTTTTGGTGTTTCAGCCGGAGTCGGATGATAAGGAAAAGTCGGAGTTGGAGTCGGTAGATTTTTACGTGACTCCACAGCCCTGATTCATACAAAGCTTTAAATCATATAAATATTTCAAGAACTATTTATATAAATTTTTAGAAATTTTATTCCAAAATTTCTTTGAATATTAGTGTTATGATATAATAAGAGGCAATTATCTGAACTTGCTCTCTCCTATAAAGATTAAATTCGATAAAATCTTATATAGCTTTACAAAGTTAATTTATTATCTTATGTTCTTAGTATGAAGTGTATAATGACATTTAAATGTATTCAAAGCATTGAATTGGATGATATACACTGCTAAAAATGGAAATTCTGACACCAAGGAGTTATGCTATGCGAATGAATATTACACAGAATATTTATCTACATGATTTATTATATTCATGTGAATTTTGAGAGTATAACTCACAAGTGTGCATGCAGCACCACATGAAAGTTGAATGTTGTCCATCTCAGTACCCACTGCAGTCATTGTCAAGTTGAATGAAGGCATCCAAATGAGAATGCATTTTATTATAGAAGTGTTGAATGTTATCCTTTGGGTAGCATTCCATGCTTGCTACACTGGTAAGGCCAGATCGGCAGTGGTGGTTGCTAGTTGTGGAAAAGCCTGGAAACATCAGCCAATCATGTCCCAGTTCTGTTGGCAAAAGATTGATGATCTTACCAACTATGGTAAATGTATTGACATCTCTTCAAGATGTCAATGGGCAAGAAGGGCAATTTCCTGGGGCCCCACTAACAGGGAATCTTTAACCAATCTTTTATAAGAAAATATTTTCTCCAAAAAATTTCCCAGAAGAAAAATATCTGAAGTCAGCACTGTACGTAGGGCCTTCTAATTGAAATTTGCCTGGATCCCATAAAGCTCTAACATGCTGCTGTGCTGATCCTGTATCTCTTCTTCCCTCCCTCTGGTACTAACCTCTAGTCTTCTAGTAAATGAACTGTTACAGTTGTACATGGTAGACACATCTTCCATGATCTCAAAATGAAAATCCACCCTCTCATGACCTACAAATGGCTCATTCAAACTGGGGTAATTGGCTGATGTACAGTTCATTGTTGCCTTTGAGGCATTCTGAACTTAGTAGCTGATGTTACCACAGCTTTTTGCAGTGACATTAATGCTTATGAACAGCTCCAACCATGGAGTTTGTATTTACTGTGGCACTATACTTGCCCTTGAAACTAGTATCAATGTTATAAATCATATTGATAAATATTCTTTGTAATTTTCATTCATTTAGTATAACTCCTCTTTAGTGTTAGGATGTAATTTCCAACAGTGTTTATAGTGGTGATCAAATTGTGACTCCTATACAATTTCTTTTTATAAACTCAAAATTGTGAAGTAATTACTCCACTTGTCATACTTTTACAACACTTCTTTCACAAGTAAGTCAGGAGGTCATACTTAGGGTAGGGATCTAACTTGTATGCTATTCTTCTATATACGCAGTATATAGGTTATATACAAAATTTTGTTTCAATAGAAGTGTGACTCTCATATTTCTTATATGTGATTTATATCTCCTATCATGGAAAGGTTTGACCACCTTTGATATATAACCAGGGTGGCCAAGCTCCTTGATAGTCAGAGTCATTTTTCAAAATTTGAAATTTTTCGCGAGCCGCAATTAAATACGTATTAAAAAGGTATGCAAAAAATTCCAGATTACAAATTATATTTGTAGCAAGAGTGATAGAAATTGGTTCCTCCAGAGCACAATGTCAACTGTCCATTGCAATGACAGTTTACAAATTCAAAATCGGTCTGGAGACGGACGATTACGCCACTGTTTATGTTCGTTCGCGCAGTTTTCGATGAGTCATATCATTCTTAACTTGGACAGAAATGAAATTGGTTACAATGTTGCACTTAGTCTTTCATATTTGTTGTTAGTAATTTAAAAGACATTTTGAAACACATACGGAACGATAATAATTTTTAAAAATATAATAACACAAAAATGAAAAGGGAACTCAGGTACATTTATCGAGAGCCACAAATAATCCTTCAAAGAGCCGCATGTGGCTCGCGAGCCGCAGGTTGGCCACCCCTGATATATAACATGAATTAAAAACAAGAATTGATCTGACAGAAATTAAGCTAAATTATATCTCATTGTAAAAAGAAATCAGCCTTTATTCTGAAAAGCATTTTAATTTAATTAATATTTTTGACTACACTTAAGATAGGAGCTGGCTGATGATCATAATGATCATCAGCCAGCTCCTATCTTACCAAATGGTGTTATGATATAATAAGAGGCAATGGTCAGACAGCTGCAATGTGTGCACATATGCAACTGAACTGGTGCATATTATAACTTAAGTTTCATTATGGATTTTGAAGAGATGGTTTATGTGTATGTGTTTTAGAAATTCTCAGAAGAAAAATAAAACAAGGGAAAAAATGCTGGGTGCATCAACTTATTGCTGAACATTTCATGAAAGGATAATTTTACAAACTGTACCAAGAATTACCATGTCATCCCCATAGATTTTTTTAATTATTACCAATAAAATGGCAGATTTATTTTGTATTGTATGAATTAATCTTTCAGTGCAGATGTCATCAATTTCAGTTCTAATAAACACACAAATATGTACATTATTAAATATTAATTAATAATAAATGTTCTCTATTCTTAGTTAGTAGAAACATACTGTACAAATTCACAAAACATGACTTATTAATAAACTATCTTACAGCATAATTTAATAAAAAAAATATGTTAAATATTATAAATTTACTTCTTTTTATCTCATTGTGAAAATATCCCGACACATTACTATAGCAAATAGTAGTGTGTTGGGTAATTTATTGTATAGTAGTGCAAGTTACGTCAAACTGTTTAGTTGGAAGTGAGTGCAGACACATTTAAATGTACAATTTACATCATAGTTGTATCTCAAACTGTATGATTGTGCAATACAAAATAAATAATTGGCATACTGAACTGTTGCAAGTGAGTGCAGTCCCATAAGAGTCTGTGGGTTTTACTCACACAACTAAATGGATGGTCACCTAAAAATTGCATGTTGGTACCTAGTTTTTCTTGTACTAGTTTATATAATTTTTAATTAATGAAATTTCAATTATAATCCTAATTAATTTTCAGATTGCCTCTGTCTCAGAGACAAGGTCCTTCAATTTGTATCAAGACTAGAAAACTAAAAGTAAAATTTATACTTAGGTTACTGCTGAGTCTCTTCAGTTTCATTATGAACAATATCTTATGTTGTTAATTAATGATGTGCTTTGTTGGTTCTTTTATACTTTTTAATAAATATTTACCTTGTGAAGATGAAGAAAAAACAGTCAGTATTAAAAGAAAATTAAAGAATAGCTAAAGACAGTACTAAAAGAAAACTAAATTTATTTCAGGAAAGTTTTCAAGCCAACTAATTTTATGAATAATGCAGCAGTTTTACTGCAATATCCAGAATACCTTAAGTTAGTGACAATAACACTAGTGCAGTGAGATTTGAAAGTGCTAAAGATAAAATTTAAGATGATTGTCATGAATGTCAAAAGTATTAATCATTCACATAAGAAAAAAGTCTTCTTCATAGGATTTGAAATAAAATTAATATGGTAATAATGCTAAATTACAAGATTACAATCAAGAAATTTTGATTAGAAATATAATGAAAACAATTATATTTAACATTAATAATAGTTAATCATTTATAATAAATATACATCAACCCAATTTCTTTATTAATTGCCTGATAATTAATCCAGCTGTAACAAGGCTAATTTAATAATTAGAAGTAAAGCAATTTGGCTATAGGTAGGCAGTTAGACTATCATCCAATGATAAATTTATATTATATTATATTATATTATATATATATGAGGATGTATGTTTGTTTGCTATACATGCATAGGCTGTTTGACCAATTGCTACAAAACTTGACAGTTACATTCAAATATTTTTAACTTAGATCATGTCATACATTCCACTTCAAATTATTAATTAGATTTCTATATTCTGTAAATGTTCGTCCAATGGAGAAATATTTTTAATAAAATTGAAGACAAAACTATCCAAAAAGGATCACCATTTATTTTTTGTGTTCCAAGACTAACACATTTTCGGCGACTGACCTTTCTTTGTAGGCTGCTTGTCGCCGGAAATTTACAAAGAGTCATTTTAAAAAGGACTCTTTGTAAATTTCTTTGTAGTCTTTGTAAATTTCTTTCAGTCTTTCTTTATAGGCAACAAGCAGCCTACAAAGAAAGGTCAGTCGCTGAAAATGTGTTAGTCTTGGAACACAAAAAAATAAATGGTGATCCTTTTTGGACAGTTTTGTCTTCAATTTTATTGGATTTCTATATTTCAATTAATTTCTGTCTACATTTGATTGCTAGCTTTACATGTAAAGCCATTTATTAAAAAAAAATAACAAAATAATTAACTAAATTCAGGTAGCCCTCGGTTTACGCCGGCTCAACTTGTGCTGATTCACAATAATGCCGTTGCACAATTCGCCATTTTGCAGTGTAATTCCCTGGTTTTTCCCTATGCCAGACTGATTTTTGTTTCAGTGTTGACATATTTACTGAGCCGCGACATTGTACATTCGTTAAAACAAAGATTTTTATTGAATATATTTATATTTTTGTTTAATATTATTGGGTATGTATACATTTGCATTAAATTAATATTAAAATACTAAATGTTTAGGTTCTCACAAGTCAAGTTATTAAACTTAATAGTCCAGTAAATGTCATCCAAATCCAGAGCACTAATGAATGCGAATAGTTCATATCCCATATCAGTTCATTCAGGAAAACACCTTACGACGCAGTAGCACTTATGGCGATCACAAATTATCTTTAATGAAACAAAATCTACTTCTCGTTGGCCAGACGATATCTAACTCTCCTTAGCGAGACGAAACCAACTTCAATTTTTCCACCCAAACTGGCCTTATATTGGTCAACTGCCAGCTACGGCAGCCGGCGGTCGATCAATACAATCAGCATCTCCGCTCGTCCGTAGCTCTATTTCGGGTTAGTGTATCCTTTCAACTATGGAAAGTTTGACGAATGAACTTTGTGAGTTAGACAATGGTTGGGAGCAAAGTGTAAATGTAAAAAACAGTATCATTGCATCTATTCGACCATATTCCAAAATTACTAATGAAAGAAAACAAAAATCTAAACCATTACAAATGGTTACTTTTCTCTGAAAAATGTAAGAGATCTGAAACTTTGAAATATCATTTGTTTTTCTTAAGATTTTTTAATAAAACATTTCATTTTATTTTATCATAAAATACATTTTTTAAAATTAAATTTATAATAAAAAATACATATATTATATTGTATTAATAAATAAAATTATTTGCTTTTTTTTCACTTATGTAGAACCTAACCCTATACTTCACTGTAAATATGGGTTCATTTTATGCCGATTCAATTTACACCAGCTTTTGTAGGAATGGAACTGTGGCATAAACCGAGGGCTACCTGTATAATTCTTTAAAAAAAAATAAATTTTTAAAAATATATATATACATATATATTATATTCACCAAATTACTGCAACAGGTAGCACTTGCCTGTGTGGAGTGTAGTAGTGTTTTGCCCTTGTACTGTACATCATACTTTTCCTGTTAGCAATAGTCATGTCAGTCATCTACCTAACTTTGGGGGAAAATTTTGAATTGAAGTAATGTTACTTACATTCTAAACCAGAAGTTCATATATAGTTAATCTCATCCTCCTGTCCCTAAGCTTCCCACATCTTGTCTCAACTTTCATCTAACTCCTTGAGATTAAGGAAGGATAGACAGAAGATGACAGTTGGAATTTATAGGTCTACAATTCTTTCAAACTGCAGCTCAGTGATTTTTTTTATAAATGCAATATTTACGAGAACATACTTCTCATGTAGGTTATACAATATGTTGCCAAAATTTAAACACTTTATCATCACATAAAAGGAATTATTCTAGCATTTTTACAAGATATTTTTATTTAAACAAGTTTTATATAAACTGTTTCAGACAGTAAGGTTAGCAACTTCGATTACATGTAGGGCCATTGCAACCTGTCTTAACAGAGATCACTTTTCAAATATTAATAGTAGACCGGTATTAATTATAGTCGTTGACAGTCTTCTCTTCCAGGAGGAGATTGACAACTACTTTTGGCCAAATTACTTCAATTCCCTTCAACAACATTCCCTTCTTTCTGTTGGGCCAGTGGTATGGTGGCATTCAAATAGAAAAACTACATAATACAAGGTTACCGGCGAGCATAAAGTATGATTTAAGTGGTCGAGTTTAAATGTTTGTTCCGTTTTTTTCTGAAATTTGATTGGTTGGCAGTTTTTTCATTTGATATTCAGCTGTGAATGGTACAGTTTCTTAGATTTAACATTAGAAAATATTATGATATTTGAAAAATTTTAAGATATATTTTCAATTCCTGTCTGCTTGACAATTTGTGCCATTTCATAACATCTGAGATTGTGATAAATGTGACAGTGGTAGACTGAAATAACCAAACTCTTTATATGGTAGACTGTAAAGAATTAAAAGCTAATGGCTTTCTTCAGTAATGTATCACACAAGGAGCAGTTGTTTATGTAGTTTTTTATTAAAGGAAATGCATTTTGGGTCTTAATGACCCTCTCCAGTCCTTATGGGATATTTTTTGTAAAGTCTAAGGACTGAAGAGTGGTCATTAAGATCCGAAATGCATTTCCTTTAATAAAAAACTACATAAACAACTGCTCCTTGTGTGATACATTACTGAAGAAAGAAAGACACTAGCTTTTAATTCTTTAAAGTCTACAAAAACTAGTAAAGGAAACCTAATTAATTCTTTATATGGTTTTCATTTTAATGTTTATTATATTGTAATATTTGATTTATATAACTACAAAAGTTATCTTACTTAAAGGTTTATCACACCAAACACCACATTTTAAAAATTTTATTCCTCTCCTGTACACAATTTAAAGAATTTTTAAAATGTGTTTGATTGAGCACTCAGTGTGATAAACTCTTACATAAGATAACCTTCATAAATATAAATCAAATACTATAATATAATAGAAAAGTTAGAAGTATGAAATAATTTAATAATCTTAATCTTTGCTGCTGTTATTTTTTGCCTGAGCAACACCAGGCTCATCTGCTAGTATACTTATATTTAATATTAAATATCACATTCAATGATTCATTAATTTTATTCTAATTAGATAAGTTATTTATAATACTCTTATTTCTTTAATTTTAGGGATTTAATATCAAAAGTGTACAGTCCGAAGGATTCAAGTTAAACGTCTGGGATATTGGAGGTCAAAGAAAGATTCGGCCGTATTGGCGTAATTATTTTGAAAACACAGACGTGCTAGTAAGAAAACATTCACAAATTCCTTCATTTTTATAATTTGTATTCTGTAGCACCAATAAAAATTATATCGAATGCCTTTATTGATTAGATCTACGTAATCGATAGTGCAGACAGAAAGAGATTTGAGGAAACAGGAGTGGTATGTGTCATTTATTAACAATATCATAATTCTTTATTGATAAACAACAACAAAATTCTTTAAAAACATTTCCTATGAAAGGAATTAGGCGAATTACTGGCCGAAGAGAAATTAGTTGGAGTTCCTCTTCTTGTCTTTGCAAACAAACAAGACCTGTTCAACTCTGCGGCTGCCAGCGAACTAGCAGAAGGATTGAACCTACCTGCAATAAGAGACAGAGCTTGGCAAATACAAGCCTGTTCGGCCATTAACGGAGAAGGACTAAAGGTAAGCATCCGCCGTATCAAATTTAATTTATACCATTAAATTTTCTTCCACTAATCAAATAATATAATAATTTGCAGGAAGGATTGGATTGGGTATGCAAAAATATCAAAAGGAAAAAATAAACTGCACACAATTAGCTTTAATAATTTATTAGAGATATTTAAAAACACACCAAAATAGAAGAACTTTAAACTGTTTTGTTCACTTTGCCCCACTGCAGAGAAAAAGTATTAATGACAGTTTAATCAACATTCATTCGTTTATGATGCACACTCGATCAAACCTGTTCCGAAATTCCGTCCTTCATAAAGTAATAGTTAAATGGTTTAGATCTTTCGAGCCACCGATTTCATTTACATACAAACCACACACATCGTCTAGATTTACATCTTTTAAAATGCATTCCACACAGTTACTTGCTCACATATGTATATATTTACATATAATTTAGAGAAGTGTTTTGCATATTCAACAAAAAATCAAATTATTTTATTTTTTTTTTTAGTAATTTTCATTTCAAAAAAGCACAATATTAAAAAACATATCATACAACTTTTTTCTAGCCAATTCGTTAGCAACTCTGTGATAATTTATTATTCCGTTTTTAATTTAAAATATTGTATGTTCATCAGTTCATGTTGCTGCATTCGACAATCTAAAACAAATTTAGCAAACTAACTCGATCGCTTTTTATTAAAATTAATTTTAATAAATATAAAATTGCATTATTTATACTTTTTATATATTTATAAATGTATAAATAGTTAATGTTGCCATTTTAAGAGGAGAAAAATATATATAAATTTGCCACATAAAATGTTTAATGACTCATCGTTGTTATATTTTAACAAAAGAAACAACAAAAAAAGTGCATAAATTCATTCTGAATTTTACGAAATTTAGAGATTTAACGAACAAATTTTCTGTTGTTTCTGTAATCGAGTTACAAATCAAACCACAAATATTTTCTATTGCTTAATTAAATTATTGCATAAGATAAGCATAAATATAAAAATATAATGTTATCAAATGTGCAAAATGAATAAATTAGATTTGTAAATACGAATATTTTAATTTTTACGAATGCTTGTCTCCCTGTTAAAGAAATGTCTCCTTTGTTCTTTTAACATTTATATGTTCTTGTATTATGTTTGACATTACCGTCTTTTATTTGGTGTAATTTAAATTTTTGTAATTAGCATACGTCAAGCATTCAAAAGTTGTTATTGAATAAAACTGCATTACCAACTTGATTCTTCTATTGTAATTCTTTTAAAAATACATATTAACATACTGAATGTGCAATTTGATTTTAAATTTCATAAAAGTATTATCGAATACATACAATACAGGATGTTTAATGTTTAATCTAAGACAGGGGTCCCCAAAGTGGTCGATAAGAAGGTCCCCAGGGGTCGCTTAATACACGAGGGTTGAAAGGGGGTCGATTAATACCAAAGGGGATCAATTAAACTGTCTAGGGAAAAAATAGAATATTCCAATAAAAATTCGAAATATGGATATGATCAACATTACTGACTACCCTAGTTATAACTTGAGATTTTCCTTAGCCTTTGCCGCTTTAAGCATGTGTTACTCTGTTTTCACACATCTGGCAACTGTACTAGTGTTGCAAACATGTTATGAACGCTGGTAGTTCATTATACACAGATATGCGTTGCACTGTTACACTGTACTAGGGTTGTTACTAAGTATTTTATATCTAAATGTAGATATTTTGTCCTTTACAAAAAAAATATTGTAATAAATCGAAAATCATTATCCCTTTACTACCACCATCTTATTTACGTTTATTTTGTAAACTGCCCAACAGCAATATAGGTCAGTCAGGCGATATTATTTAAAAAATTCACCAAAAAATCAAATTATCATTATGTTTATATGAAAAAAATCACGTACTTTTATTAATATCTTTAGTTTAATAGTTTAGAATAATTATAATTCCTTCCAATTCTAAATATCTATTCTTAGCAAAAGATGCCAACCCTGCACTCTTAGAATAAACAGGCAGTTCTTTATAGCTTGTGCTGGAGTAAGTTGTGTCTCTTACTACTGCTGTTTTGTTGTGCTGCAAACGTATTGTGTTTTTCATATTAAAAATCTGATTTTAATACCCGCAATGTCGACTACCAATGCTAAGAAATGCAGACAATATTCACAGGAGTATTTGAAATATGGTTTTGTGCCATCGTTTGCTAATGAAACTATTCCTATGTGCTTATTATGTGAAAAAACTTTCAGCAATGATGCTATGAAACTGGCAAAAATGAAAGACCACTTGGAAAGGATCCATTCTGACAAGAAAAACAAAGATTTTGAGTATTTCAAAATAATAAAAGAGAAATTGAGAGTTCGGCCAAATTTTAATACATATTTGAAGTCATTTGCTAGTGTTGATAGAGAAGGAGGACTGAAGACATCCTACAGCATCTCTCTTATTATTGCAAAGAAAGGCAAGCCATGTACTATTTAACAAGATTACAATACAAGCTATAAAAGATGCAATTGAAAATGTTATGAAGAAAGACACTCAACTAGTTTTAAAATGCATACCATTTTTGCTAAGTATCTTGAAACTGATTGAAACTCAAAAGGTGAGACAATTTTTTTATGTTTGCAAGATTATTTGAACAAGCACAGCATTCCTTTCAGGAATATTACTGCAGTAGCTACTTACAATGAACCTACTATGATAGGCCGTTACAGAGAATTTTTCATCTTTCTGAAGGAAAAAGTTCCTAAAGTACATACTGTTCACTGTGTCCTACATAGGCAGCATCTTGTAGCCAAAAAACTGAGTGGCGAATTTCATGATACTCTAAAAGTGTGCATCAGGTCAATAAATAAAATTAAAGCTCATCTTCTCAATTCCACACTGTTTGTGAAATTATGTGCAGAAAATGATGAAACTTTCAACCAATTACTTTTGCACACTGAGGTAAGGTGGTTGTCAGAGGTGATAGTTTGCAGAGGCTTATTGACTTGTACGACTCAGCTGAAGATTTTCTTAGGAATGTGGATCCATCACTGTGACCAGTTAAAACAGTGCAAGGACCATCTGTTCTATTTGGCAGACCTTTATTTGAAATTTAATATAGTACGGAAGCGTTTCCAAGGGAAAAAAAAAACGTTACAATTCGTCAAACTCGAACAATCATAATGGCCTTTCAAGTAAAAATGGAGCTATTTAAATCTTCACTGGCACGATCCGATTTTACTTGCGAGTACTAAAAGAAAATGAAAAGATTTCCTACCGTGATTTGGAGATGTACTGTATATTAAGCATGTTGATAAATTAAGAGAAGACTTTAAAGCACGTTTCAAAGACTTGGAAAATATGCATGTAAAAATAGATATTGAAGGTAGTGAACCTAGCTTAGAAGATGAACTGAGTGAAATGTGTAGATCTCGAAGCTAAAGCATTGTTTAAAAATAAATGCCTGAGTGAATTTTGGAGCAATAACAATATTGCCAAGCTCAGAGCAGAAGCCGAACCTTTCTTACTTGCCTTCCCAACTTCACACATGGTTGAAGCTGGTTTTAGCTACATGAACACAATTTTGACAAAACAGATGAACAGATTGAACTTGGAAAACCGTGGTAATTTGCGACTAAAACTTACCAATTTTCAACCAAATATCAATAATCTTGCTGCTTCTCTTCAGATACATCCATCCGAGTAATATCAACTATTTTAATAAAAAGGTATGTTAACATATTTTTTAAGGCATTCAGTAGTAGTCGCAAAATGACAGTAAGAGGTTTTTTCATATCAAAATGACACTGGATGAAAAGGTTTTTTCATCCAGTGTCATTTTGATAATTGTGCATTTTACGTATTATGACATGTACATTTTAAGAATTATAGGCAAATTTCCATCTATCCATAATTTTGCTATTATTTTTTAAGATTATAAATCAGTGAAAATATCTCCTTTTTCTGTTAATGTTATTGGGTGGATTTTATAAGATATGGGAACTTCTTTTGTTGCGTTGTCATGCAGGTCTCCTTATTGCTTAACATCAGAAATGCAAAAAATGATTTAATGTTTTTGTTAAATACTTAATCTGGGGGTCGATAAGAAGGCAAATATTCTATAAAAGGGTCGATGGGATAAAAAGTTTAGGATTCCTAATCTAGGAAGATAACGTGATGCCACACTCCATTGCAACAACTCAACCCATGCTTCAAAAATTTGGCTGAAACATCTACCTCTAGGCCAAATTACTTCAAATTTAATTACTAGTCAATAGCATTAGTGTTATAGCCCACTGTAATCCAGCAATTGTTTAGCTTTAATCTAACAATCAGGTTTGTATATATTTATACAGTAGACCCCCCTATAATGCGGGTTCCTATAACGGAGATTCCTATAACATGGCAAAAAAATTGCGACAATATTCGTATAAAGACGCTAAAAGGGATGCATAAAACGCGGTAAAATGTCATCGCCAAATCGTCATCGCGGACAAGCAGCCTAACTACTTTCCACCGTTCAGCGCCATGCTACGGAGAGTTTAGGCAGGTAAGTTGAGTTTACTATCGTCTGCACAGTATTATATATAAATTATATATAAATTAGGTACTGTATATATAATTATATATTAACTTAATTTATTTTAACTTTATTATAATTATATATATACTTTCCGCCATCCAGCGCTATACTACGGAGAGTTTAGTTGAGTTTACTATCGTCTGTACGGTATGTTAATTAGGTACCGTAAGTCTAATACAGCACTAATTTTATACATTTCTTGTGAAAGAAACATTTCTTATTCAACGGTCATAAAAATTATTTATATTAATGATGTCTCCAAAGGTCAAGTTATTTTTCTGCGAAAAATTCGTTATCAGAAATCGCGGCCGCCGTTTCATGTGCTGTTCCGCAACGAAAACCAGCTTTAAGCAACGACGTAGTCGAACGGTACAAACTCAGTAAGTAATCCTATAATTTTTTGTTTATAGCAT
>NW_019385003.1:200034-209560 GCF_000671375.1 Centruroides sculpturatus | reverse complement strand
TGTGTACAGGTATACGAAATAAAATAAAAATTGTTTTCTGTTAATCTTTGTAATATTATCTGTAAAACCAGTATAATAAGTCCTGATAATAGATGAAAGTCGAATTTATAGTCGAAAAATTTACATATTAATAAGGAAAAAAGGACATTGAGGCAATTTAATTAATTAGTAAAGAAGAGTTTGCAAGGAAAAAAACTTTACAATTCTTCAAGCTCAAACAATCATAATGGCCTTTCAAGTAAAAATGGAGCTATTTAAATCTTCACTGGCACGATCCGATTTTACTTGTGAGTACTAAAAGAAAATGAAAAGATTTCCTACCGTGATTTGGAGATATACTGTATATTAAGCATGTTGATAAATTAAGAGAAGACTTTAAAGCATGTTTCAAAGACTTGGAGAATATGCATGTAAAAATAGATATTGAAGGTAGTGAACCTAGCTTAGAAGATGAACTGAGTGAAATATGTGTAGATCTCGAAGCTAAAGCATTGTTTAAAAATAAATACCTCGGTGAATTTTGGAGCAATAACAATATTGCCAAGCTTGGAGCAGAAGCCGAACCTTTCTTACTTGCCTTCCCAACTTCGCACATGGTTGAAGCTGGTTTTAGCTACATGAACGCAATTTTGACAAAACAGATGAACAGATTGAACTTGGAAAACCGTGGTAATTTGCGACTAAAAGTTACCAATTTTCAACCGAATATCAATAATCTTGCTGCTTCTCTTCAGATACATCCATCCGAGTAATATCAACTATTTTAATAAAAAGGTATGTTAACATATTTTTTAAGGCATTCAGTAGTAGTCGCAAAATGACAGTAAGAGGTTTTTTCATATCAAAATGACACTGGATGAAAAGGTTTTTTCATCCAGTGTCATTTTGATAATTGTGCATTTTACGTATTATGACATGTACATTTTAAGAATTATAGGCAAATTTCCATCTATCCATAATTTTGCTATTATTTTTTAAGATTATAAATCAGTGAAAATATCTCCTTTTTCTGTTAATGTTATTGGGTGGATTTTATAAGATATGGGAACTTCTTTTGTTGCGTTGTCATGCAGGTCTCCTTATTGCTTAACATCAGAAATGCAAAAAATGATTTAATGTTTTTGTTAAATACTTAATCTGGGGGTCGATAAGAAGGCAAATATTCTATAAAAGGGTCGATGGGATAAAAAGTTTAGGATTCCTAATCTAGGAAGATAACGTGATGCCACACTCCATTGCAACAACTCAACCCATGCTTCAAAAATTTGGCTGAAACATCTACCTCTAGGCCAAATTACTTCAAATTTAATTACTAGTCAATAGCATTAGTGTTATAGCCCACTGTAATCCAGCAATTGTTTAGCTTTAATCTAACAATCAGGTTTGTATATATTTATACAGTAGACCCCCCTATAATGCGGGTTCCTATAACGGAGATTCCTATAACATGGCAAAAAAATTGCGACAATATTCGTATAAAGACGCTAAAAGGGATGCATAAAACGCGGTAAAATGTCATCGCCAAATCGTCATCGCGGACAAGCAGCCTAACTACTTTCCACCGTTCAGCGCCATGCTACGGAGAGTTTAGGCAGGTAAGTTGAGTTTACTATCNATTAGAAATATAATGAAAACAATTATATTTAACATTAATAATAGTTAATCATTTATAATAAATATACATCAACCCAATTTCTTTATTAATTGCCTGATAATTAATCCAGCTGTAACAAGGCTAATTTAATAATTAGAAGTAAAGCAATTTGGCTATAGGTAGGCAGTTAGACTATCATCCAATGATAAATTTATATTATATTATATTATATTATATATATATGAGGATGTATGTTTGTTTGCTATACATGCATAGGCTGTTTGACCAATTGCTACAAAACTTGACAGTTACATTCAAATATTTTTAACTTAGATCATGTCATACATTCCACTTCAAATTATTAATTAGATTTCTATATTCTGTAAATGTTCGTCCAATGGAGAAATATTTTTAATAAAATTGAAGACAAAACTATCCAAAAAGGATCACCATTTATTTTTTGTGTTCCAAGACTAACACATTTTCGGCGACTGACCTTTCTTTGTAGGCTGCTTGTCGCCGGAAATTTACAAAGAGTCATTTTAAAAAGGACTCTTTGTAAATTTCTTTGTAGTCTTTGTAAATTTCTTTCAGTCTTTCTTTATAGGCAACAAGCAGCCTACAAAGAAAGGTCAGTCGCTGAAAATGTGTTAGTCTTGGAACACAAAAAAATAAATGGTGATCCTTTTTGGACAGTTTTGTCTTCAATTTTATTGGATTTCTATATTTCAATTAATTTCTGTCTACATTTGATTGCTAGCTTTACATGTAAAGCCATTTATTAAAAAAAAATAACAAAATAATTAACTAAATTCAGGTAGCCCTCGGTTTACGCCGGCTCAACTTGTGCTGATTCACAATAATGCCGTTGCACAATTCGCCATTTTGCAGTGTAATTCCCTGGTTTTTCCCTATGCCAGACTGATTTTTGTTTCAGTGTTGACATATTTACTGAGCCGCGACATTGTACATTCGTTAAAACAAAGATTTTTATTGAATATATTTATATTTTTGTTTAATATTATTGGGTATGTATACATTTGCATTAAATTAATATTAAAATACTAAATGTTTAGGTTCTCACAAGTCAAGTTATTAAACTTAATAGTCCAGTAAATGTCATCCAAATCCAGAGCACTAATGAATGCGAATAGTTCATATCCCATATCAGTTCATTCAGGAAAACACCTTACGACGCAGTAGCACTTATGGCGATCACAAATTATCTTTAATGAAACAAAATCTACTTCTCGTTGGCCAGACGATATCTAACTCTCCTTAGCGAGACGAAACCAACTTCAATTTTTCCACCCAAACTGGCCTTATATTGGTCAACTGCCAGCTACGGCAGCCGGCGGTCGATCAATACAATCAGCATCTCCGCTCGTCCGTAGCTCTATTTCGGGTTAGTGTATCCTTTCAACTATGGAAAGTTTGACGAATGAACTTTGTGAGTTAGACAATGGTTGGGAGCAAAGTGTAAATGTAAAAAACAGTATCATTGCATCTATTCGACCATATTCCAAAATTACTAATGAAAGAAAACAAAAATCTAAACCATTACAAATGGTTACTTTTCTCTGAAAAATGTAAGAGATCTGAAACTTTGAAATATCATTTGTTTTTCTTAAGATTTTTTAATAAAACATTTCATTTTATTTTTCAGATATGGAACACATTCTTTAATGGGAGATATATCATCTTATTGATGGGAATATTTTCAGTTTATACTGGCCTTATTTATAATGATATTTTTTCAAAATCTATTAATATATTTGGTTCTTCTTGGAAACCTATTAACATGTAAGTTTTAGATAATTTATACAAAACATTTGCTTTGGCTTTATCTGTAATTCTCATTTCAAACATTTATTACTGTGGAATATAGAATGTAGTTATTAAATTTTTAGACATTTTTTTTATTAAACTGGTTACTTTTGTAATTTTTCTGTATAGTATATAGTATTATACAGATTGTCATAATTAATTTGTCTATTGTTTTAAAGTTTGGGTATATGTGAATTTAATTCATTAAACATTAATTCTATTTTCCATAAATTCAGATTCAATGGGAAACTGATGTAAAATGTACTACTACTTTTTCATAAAGTTTTTCAATTCAGTTATCATGATTTTATACATATAACTGGCATCAGTTATATAGCCTACAAAAATTACTAGAACTGAAATAAAGATTTTCATAACTCATATCAGTGTTTGTCACATTTCCAAAATGGCCATTGAAAATGTGACACTTATTCATATACATTAGAAAGTATTTACTCAAACATTAAAAATGTATTTTTTTTATCTAATAATAATAATAAAATATAAAATGTTTATTATTATTATTAAAACAAACTGAAAAACTTTACTTTTATTGAAAAATATAAATTTTTTTGTCAATACTGAGAAGCATTTCATAGAGAGAAAAGAAATACTAGAAACTTGACAAGTTCAAATGTCTGATTTTAGCCAGTAATANCAAAAATATATATATACATATATATTATATTCACCAAATTACTGCAACAGGTAGCACTTGCCTGTGTGGAGTGTAGTAGTGTTTTGCCCTTGTACTGTACATCATACTTTTCCTGTTAGCAATAGTCATGTCAGTCATCTACCTAACTTTGGGGGAAAATTTTGAATTGAAGTAATGTTACTTACATTCTAAACCAGAAGTTCATATATAGTTAATCTCATCCTCCTGTCCCTAAGCTTCCCACATCTTGTCTCAACTTTCATCTAACTCCTTGAGATTAAGGAAGGATAGACAGAAGATGACAGTTGGAATTTATAGGTCTACAATTCTTTCAAACTGCAGCTCAGTGATTTTTTTTATAAATGCAATATTTACGAGAACATACTTCTCATGTAGGTTATACAATATGTTGCCAAAATTTAAACACTTTATCATCACATAAAAGGAATTATTCTAGCATTTTTACAAGATATTTTTATTTAAACAAGTTTTATATAAACTGTTTCAGACAGTAAGGTTAGCAACTTCGATTACATGTAGGGCCATTGCAACCTGTCTTAACAGAGATCACTTTTCAAATATTAATAGTAGACCGGTATTAATTATAGTCGTTGACAGTCTTCTCTTCCAGGAGGAGATTGACAACTACTTTTGGCCAAATTACTTCAATTCCCTTCAACAACATTCCCTTCTTTCTGTTGGGCCAGTGGTATGGTGGCATTCAAATAGAAAAACTACATAATACAAGGTTACCGGCGAGCATAAAGTATGATTTAAGTGGTCGAGTTTAAATGTTTGTTCCGTTTTTTTCTGAAATTTGATTGGTTGGCAGTTTTTTCATTTGATATTCAGCTGTGAATGGTACAGTTTCTTAGATTTAACATTAGAAAATATTATGATATTTGAAAAATTTTAAGATATATTTTCAATTCCTGTCTGCTTGACAATTTGTGCCATTTCATAACATCTGAGATTGTGATAAATGTGACAGTGGTAGACTGAAATAACCAAACTCTTTATATGGTAGACTGTAAAGAATTAAAAGCTAATGGCTTTCTTCAGTAATGTATCACACAAGGAGCAGTTGTTTATGTAGTTTTTTATTAAAGGAAATGCATTTTGGGTCTTAATGACCCTCTCCAGTCCTTATGGGATATTTTTTGTAAAGTCTAAGGACTGAAGAGTGGTCATTAAGATCCGAAATGCATTTCCTTTAATAAAAAACTACATAAACAACTGCTCCTTGTGTGATACATTACTGAAGAAAGAAAGACACTAGCTTTTAATTCTTTAAAGTCTACAAAAACTAGTAAAGGAAACCTAATTAATTCTTTATATGGTTTTCATTTTAATGTTTATTATATTGTAATATTTGATTTATATAACTACAAAAGTTATCTTACTTAAAGGTTTATCACACCAAACACCACATTTTAAAAATTTTATTCCTCTCCTGTACACAATTTAAAGAATTTTTAAAATGTGTTTGATTGAGCACTCAGTGTGATAAACTCTTACATAAGATAACCTTCATAAATATAAATCAAATACTATAATATAATAGAAAAGTTAGAAGTATGAAATAATTTAATAATCTTAATCTTTGCTGCTGTTATTTTTTGCCTGAGCAACACCAGGCTCATCTGCTAGTATACTTATATTTAATATTAAATATCACATTCAATGATTCATTAATTTTATTCTAATTAGATAAGTTATTTATAATACTCTTATTTCTTTAATTTTAGGGATTTAATATCAAAAGTGTACAGTCCGAAGGATTCAAGTTAAACGTCTGGGATATTGGAGGTCAAAGAAAGATTCGGCCGTATTGGCGTAATTATTTTGAAAACACAGACGTGCTAGTAAGAAAACATTCACAAATTCCTTCATTTTTATAATTTGTATTCTGTAGCACCAATAAAAATTATATCGAATGCCTTTATTGATTAGATCTACGTAATCGATAGTGCAGACAGAAAGAGATTTGAGGAAACAGGAGTGGTATGTGTCATTTATTAACAATATCATAATTCTTTATTGATAAACAACAACAAAATTCTTTAAAAACATTTCCTATGAAAGGAATTAGGCGAATTACTGGCCGAAGAGAAATTAGTTGGAGTTCCTCTTCTTGTCTTTGCAAACAAACAAGACCTGTTCAACTCTGCGGCCGCCAGCGAACTAGCAGAAGGATTGAACCTACCTGCAATAAGAGACAGAGCTTGGCAAATACAAGCCTGTTCGGCCATTAACGGAGAAGGACTAAAGGTAAGCATCCGCCGTATCAAATTTAATTTATACCATTAAATTTTCTTCCACTAATCAAATAATATAATAATTTGCAGGAAGGATTGGATTGGGTATGCAAAAATATCAAAAGGAAAAAATAAACTGCACACAATTAGCTTTAATAATTTATTAGAGATATTTAAAAACACACCAAAATAGAAGAACTTTAAACTGTTTTGTTCACTTTGCCCCACTGCAGAGAAAAAGTATTAATGGCAGTTTAATCAACATTCATTCGTTTATGATGCACACTCGATCAAACCTGTTCCGAAATTCCGTCCTTCATAAAGTAATAGTTAAATGGTTTAGATCTTTCGAGCCACCGATTTCATTTACATACAAACCACACACATCGTCTAGATTTACATCTTTTAAAATGCATTCCACGCAGTTACCTACTCACATATGTATATATTTACATATAATTTAGAGAAGTGTTTTGCATATTCAACAAAAAATCAAATTATTTTATTTTTTTTTAGTAATTTTCATTTCAAAAAAGCACAATATTAAAAAACATATCATACAACTTTTTTCTAGCCAATTCGTTAGCAACTCTGTGATAATTTATTATTCCGTTTTTAATTTAAAATATTGTATGTTCATCAGTTCATGTTGCTGCATTCGACAATCTAAAACAAATTTAGCAAACAAACTCGATCGCTTTTTATTAAAATTAATTTTAATAAATATAAAATTGCATTATTTATACTTTTTATATATTTATAAATGTATAAATAGTTAATGTTGCCATTTTAAGAGGAGAAAAATATATATAAATTTGCCACATAAAATGTTTAATGACTCATCGTTGTTATATTTTAACAAAAGAAACAACAAAAAAAGTGCATAAATTCATTCTGAATTTTACGAAATTTAGAGATTTAACGAACAAATTTTCTGTTGTTTCTGTAATCGAGTTACAAATCAAACCACAAATATTTTCTATTGCTTAATTAAATTATTGCATAAGATAAGCATAAATATAAAAATATAATGTTATCAAATATGCAAAATGAATAAATTAGATTTGTAAATACGAATATTTTAATTTTTACGAATGCTTGTCTCCCTGTTAAAGAAATGTCTCCTTTGTTCTTTTAACATTTATATGTTCTTGTATTACGTTTGACGTTACCGTCTTTTATTTGGTGTAATTTAAATTTTTGTAATTAGCATACGTCAAGCATTCAAAAGTTGTTATTGAATAAAACTGCATTACCAACTTGATTCTTCTATTGTAATTCTTTTAAAAATACATATTAACATACTGAATGTGCAATTTGATTTTAAATTTCATAAAAGTATTATCGAATACATACAATACAGGATGTTTAATGTTTAATCTAAGACAGGGGTCCCCAAAGTGGTCGATAAGAAGGTCCCCAGGGGTCGCTTAATACACGAGGGTTGAAAGGGGGTCGATTAATACCAAAGGGGATCAATTAAACTGTCTAGGGAAAAAATAGAATATTCCAATAAAAATTCGAAATATGGATATGATCAACATTACTGACTACCCTAGTTATAACTTGAGATTTTCCTTAGCCTTTGCCGCTTTAAGCATGTGTTACTCTGTTTTCACACATCTGGCAACTGTACTAGTGTTGCAAACATGTTATGAACGCTGGTAGTTCATTATACACAGATATGCGTTGCACTGTTACACTGTACTAGGGTTGTTACTAAGTATTTTATATCTAAATGTAGATATTTTGTCCTTTACAAAAAAAATATTGTAATAAATCGAAAATCATTATCCCTTTACTACCACCATCTTATTTACGTTTATTTTGTAAACTGCCCAACAGCAATATAGGTCAGTCAGGCGATATTATTTAAAAAATTCACCAAAAAATCAAATTATCATTATGTTTATATGAAAAAAATCACGTACTTTTATTAATATCTTTAGTTTAATAGTTTAGAATAATTATAATTCCTTCCAATTCTAAATATCTATTCTTAGCAAAAGATGCCAACCCTGCACTCTTAGAATAAACAGGCAGTTCTTTATAGCTTGTGCTGGAGTAAGTTGTGTCTCTTACTACTGCTGTTTTGTTGTGCTGCAAACGTATTGTGTTTTTCATATTAAAAATCTGATTTTAATACCCGCAATGTCGACTACCAATGCTAAGAAATGCAGACAATATTCACAGGAGTATTTGAAATATGGTTTTGTGCCATCGTTTGCTAATGAAACTATTCCTATGTGCTTATTATGTGAAAAAACTTTCAGCAATGATGCTATGAAGCCGGCGAAAATGAAAGACCACTTGGAAAGGATCCATTCTGACAAGAAAAACAAAGATTTTGAGTATTTCAAAATACTAAAAGAGAAATTGAGAGTTCGGCCAAATTTGAATACATATTTGAAGTCATCCGCTAGTGTTGATAGAGAAGGAGGACTGAAGACATCCTACAGCATCTCTCTTAATATTGCAAAGAAAGGCAAACCGTATACTATTGGTGAAGAGATTATAATACCAGCTATAAAAGATGTAATTGAAAATGTTATGAAGAAAGACTCCCAACTAGTTTTAAAATGCATACCATTAAGTGCCAATACTGTGCAACGACGTATCGAGGAAATGGCCGATGATGTGGAAAGAACTTTGACCTCTGAGCTCCAGCATTGTAAGTTTGCTATTCAACTTGACGAATCAACTTTCGGAAGTTCAAATCTTCTCATGGCTTATGTTAGATTTCATAGTCCATCCCTGAATGACACTGTTGATGAATTTCTATTTGCTAAATATCTTGAAACTGATTCAAAAGGTGAGACAATTTTTTTATGTTTGCAAGATTATTTGAACAAGCACAACATTCCTTTCGGGAATATTACCGCAGTAGCTACTGACGGTGCACCTGCTATGGTAGGCCGTTACAGAGGATTTTTCGTCTTTCTGAAGAAAAAGGTTCCCAAAGTACATACTGTTCACTGTGTCCTACACAGGCAGCATCTTGTAGCCAAAAAACTGAGTGGCGAACTTCATGATACTCTAAAAGTGTGCATCAGGTCAATAAATAAAATTAAAGCTCATCCTCTCAATTCCAGACTGTTTGCGAAGTTATGTGAAGAAAATGATGACACTTTCAACCAATTACTTTTGCACACCGAGGTAAGGTGGTTGTCAAGAGGTGATAGTTTGCAG
>NW_019385003.1:146086-197064 GCF_000671375.1 Centruroides sculpturatus | reverse complement strand
GCGTAACTTATATATAAAGTGCTAAAGAAAACTTTAAGTTTGTTTTTCTTGATTATATTTGAGTGTTGCACTTTACTATTTTACAGGTAGTACACTCGCATGGTGTACTACCTCTACACCAAAGATCATCAAAATCCGTTTCCCCAAAGCCGTAGGGTCTCCTTGTAAGAAGTAAATTTACTATTTATGAGTTCCATTATATTATTGTATCTTAGAATAAACATATTTAAGTTTATAACGAACCTGTAGTACACCAAATGTTGCTAATTTGTCGCACGAGAATGTTACTAGATTATTCTGAACTTGTAATATTTTACATCCATTACTTGACCAATCACCTTGTCCATCTGTTAAAATATATAACAAATAAAAATATAAATGTTAAAAAATAATCATTTGAGCTTGTTGTACTTTATAATATATACCCGCAGCATTTACGTCCCACCACACCGGCACCACGTCGGAAGTATAAGCAGGAACTTGTAACATTACGACTACGGGTTCAGTTAAGTTGTGTACGGGCACGAGAGCTAGAAAAAGAATTTTACAGATGAACACATTGCATGGTTTGTTAAACGTATTCCAAATTGTCACGTTACTTTCTCTTACCTACTTTACACGATATCACGGACGACGTCACTTCCCGCCATTCCTTAATGCTCGCCGGCCGAGGAAATAACACGCTGTTATGATATATAATAAAGTGTAATTTATGTTTTGGTCCTTTGGTGGGAATTTCTTGAAAGAGGGAAGAGGGTAGCTGAATAAATGCTTCTATTTTCTATTTTAAAAAAATTAAGCATATGTAAATATTTACAATTTATAACATTTTAATTAAATATATTTTATGTACCTTTTCCTTGCTAATTGTGGTTGGAAGACTTGTAAAGTTTAAATTATTACAATGTAAGATTTTATCGGTATGAAAGTTCTCAAGCCAACTTTTTAATGGTAAATTTTTCACATTATAATTTTGTTTGTAAGAAGTACAAGTCATTCCATGAAAACCTTCGGATTTGGCAAAGAATTCTTCGACTGCCAGATGATTTTTATTTCTGTTCAACGCACTTTCTATTAGAATGTCTGATAATGATTCCAACGAACGAACGAGCCTTTAAGAAAACATGCGCATAAATTCATGTTATTAAATAATTGAAATAATACTCTCCAATTACACAAGTAAAACTCAATTGCAATTATTTTAAAGAATATTACAGAAAACTTAATAATAATAATATTATTAGGTACAATTATATAATTATTTAGTTTGGGAACGTTTTCTTTTGTTAAAAAGACAAAAGTTATTTACAGGATTGTTGCTCATGAGAATCATTGTCACCAACCTAAAATGGCATCTTATGGATTAAGCAGTCTCCAAAGAGAGTAGTCACTTCATCACATTATCAATTTCTAAAATCAGTGACAAGAAATTTATGAAAATATTGAACTGGCTCTTGTTGGAAACAAATTGCGAACAATTAAAACTAACGGTTAGCAAGTATGTATGTAAATTGCGTAGAGTGGCAAGTGCTAATGCGACATCACATTCAGGATGTATAAAGCAATGATGAAGTTACCGAGTGCAAGCGAGATGATATTTTACAGTACAATGTCTAGCGAGTGAAGAGATTGGATTCTTTTGGCATTCCTGGTGTGATGGTTATGTGGTTTAGATTATAAAAGTTTTGTTAAGTGCTTTGACTTTGAGTTATTTTTTGTTGGTTTTTGGAGAGACTTAATTGGGAAACTTAAATCTAACCTAAAATTGTCGGGAAAGTTTTGTAAATAAATACTTTTTAGTTTTTGGATTTTGAATTGGACTACAGTCGACCCCCCTATAATTACGGTCCCTATAGTTACGATTCCTATAAAACTACGAAAAAATTGCTACCGGTATCCGTAAAAAATAGTAAAAGTTCCCTATAAACACCTCAAACGTCATCGGGAAGCCGAACTACTTTCCCGCCGTCCGTAGCGCCATGCTACGGAGAGATTTCTATCGTCTGGACAGTATTATATAAATTATATATAAATTAGGTACTGTACATATAATTATATATTAATTATATATAAATTAGGTACTGTATATATAATTATATATTAACTTAATTTATTGTAACTTTATTATAATTATATATATACTTTCCGCCGTCCAGCGCCACGCTACGGAGAGTTTAGGCGAGTAAGTTGAGTTTACTATCGTCTGTACAGTATGTAAATTAGGTACCGTAAGTCTAATACAGTACTGTAATTTTATACATTTCTTGTGAAAGAAACATTTCTTATTCAACGGCCATAAAAATTATTTCTATTAATGATGTCTCCAAAGTTCAACGAATTTTTCGCAGAAAAATAACATCAGAAATCGCGGCCGCCGTTTGGTGTTGCTCCGCAACGAACACAAGCTTAAGCAATGGCGATGTCGAACGGTGCACACTTAGTAAGTAATCCTACAATTTTTTGTTTATAGCATAGTTTATACGGATTATTCCCAAAAAATTATACGTATTTTGGAAATGTTAAGTCAAATTAGTCTAGAATCGATTAATTTTATGGAAGAAAACCTTTCAAACAGCTGTAGTCCATAAACTTCACATGTGTCGGGCTGCGATTGGCTCATGTATTTAAGGATTCCTACAACGCGAAATTCGTATAACGAGGAACGTATCTCCGCGTTATAGGGGGGTCTACTGTATATGCCAAGCCTGGGTAAAGTGATAGCTGGCTGAGTACTATACTGGGAGTTATACATTGTGGATGCTGAGTTGTTAGATATAACTATACTGGTGCTGTGAGTAACCAGTACAGTAATACCCCGAACTTACGCGATAGGTGGGACCGAGCGATAACTGCGTAAGTTGGGGTATAATTTTGCATATAAACACATACAAATAACACAAAATAAATTGTAGCTATATGTCAAACACGTCCGAACATGTAAGCCGAACAATAGTGTGGGGGGAAATGAGTAATTAAGAGTTGCGTGGCGCTCAAACAAAAGACGAATCGACGAGATTTGAAAATCGCGTAACTCCGGATTCGCGTAAGTCGGGGTATTACTGTATAGTTATATCTAAATTAATAGTTCTGGAAGCATAGATTGGACGGAGGTTGTTAGTGTACCTAGCAACGCAACCACATGGCAAGCAAGAGTTTTGAGTCTTGTTTCAGACTGATTCTTTTCTTCCAAAACCTATAAATTAATTGAATCTTTCCTAAATGCAAGCAGCTAGCTCTGTAAGGATCTTTGAATTTTAAAAGCCAATATTTAAATTTAGTATCTTCTAATGCTTGTTTACACCGTTTTTTTTTTTTTTCATCTTTACACAGCTCTCCTCTAATTGCTCGTTTTTTTGGCATTGAAAGCTACTCCCAACTTTTATCTTCATACATACATATTCAAATAATATAGTTTACAATTAACCTTATTTTACATTACATACATGGTAAAAATCTAAAGTTAACCTACTGCTGCGCTTTTATTACATAATCAAAAGTGCTAAGAATCACAGAAATGCCATTTACAATTGTTAAAAATGATGTAACAAAGCTATTTGCATTTTTCTTGCTTGCATTTACTGCATTTTTCAAACTAAAGCATATTATTGTCAAAATCATATTATGTTCTGCCTTCTGTAGAGTTGCATTTTTCTTTCCCAGCACTGTTATTGCCATACTTTCCTTCTGTTTTATATAAGTCAAAAATGACCAATTGACCCTCCAAGATTTTTACATTTTTGAACTCTGGGCCCTGAAAAATTTAGAAATGCAAAAAAAATTATGAGGATTTTTCTTTGTGTGAGGATGTTTGTGTATGTGTGGGGCACGATTTTGTCACTCTCTTTGAAGCTTAATAACGCCTTTGCTTTCTGTCTAAATTTTCAGAAATATTGTAGGGTGATTTGTTATTTGGGGGATCAATACTATTAAATTTTGGTAGTTAAAGATCAATGGGATGAGGATATAAAGGGGGTAGTGCGTTATATCTCCAGTAGAGTTGGACTTAATGACAATTTTACTCATTATTAGCATTTATAATTTTTTAATAAAACCCATCCCTATCCTCAAAATTAAGATTTTTGCCATTTTATAATAATTAAAAATTTAAGAAGTTTTTAATAATAAAGTATCATAACAGATGCCACCAAACATGCAATTTTTAATGTTGTTGGGAAAGTTAAGCAACTTAATGCTGGATTTTTAATTATAGAATTAGAAAATCCCTAAATCTCTTATCAGGTGAAAGCATCCTACGCTGAGAGAATAAGCCCTAACCTGACAACACTGTTATTACAATAAATCCGATTATTACAGTTGTGCTTAGTCAGAGTTATTGATGCATTTAAGTGTATATCTAAGAGTATTTGCCTCTCTGTAACAACTATAAAATAGTACACTACAATTCTTCAATACATCATATTAGATACTGCATTTTTGGCTACTTTGTGCATGGAAACTGAAAAATTGTGCCAAACATCTTGCAATTCTGATCAAAGTTTCACTGTATTTTTGTACAGTACATCCATTTCATCTGTATAAAATGAATGATGATGATGATGACGCACAACTTGATAATAAACTGACCTTTCGTTACATTTCCAGTCTCATTTAGGGGCCGGCATCAGGCTTCGATAGATCTGTAGTAGAACTTTTGGAATCGGATGAGTTTTGAAGAAAAAATTGTCCAATTCCAAAATTCTACTACAAATCTTCTGTAGAAGCCTGATGTCAGCCCCTGAATGAGACCAAAAACATTTATATCAACGGCATCACTGAAGAATAGTAATTTTTTATGATGATGTACAATTCTTAGTGGAAATCTGTTCAAATTGAGCAAAATATGAGATTTCAAATTTAATATGGAAAACAAATTTTATTTAAATCCATGTAAAATTTTTATTTTCCTGCATAGTAGTCTCTATATATATATATAATTTTTAAAAGCATGTCCATATGCCACTCTCATTCATACATTTATATATATATATATACATGTGTTCAATTGCTCGTCTAATAAACACGCACATAAAACACAAGTAACCTAACAAAAAAATAATAATAATCCAAGTTTTGTACATTTGCTAGAATGAAATCTTTGGTTAGACAAATTTTTATAAAATTGATTTTATGCCAAATTGGCAAAACGTCTGTTCCATCCTGAGTTTCTTTTTGATTGCCAATAATTAATAATAATAATAATAATTTTAATATTTACAATAATAAAACTCTCTAAACACATTCTTTCGATTATGATACAAAGAAAGATTGGTTTGTAACAAAGAAATTGCTTCACATTGAGATTTCTTGTTGGTGCGAAAGTTCCGAATCGCCTCCCGATACCGATTCCATAGGAGCCTTGCACGGTTGTTCGTAAGCGCTGTACGATCTCGGAAAGTAACAATCTTCGTTATGCTGATCGTAATGTTTCTTGTTCGACGAATACTGATATGCTTTATTAGAATGCACGGAATGGTTACTGTGATGAGTACGTTTGTTTTCGCACTTGGATCTACCATCCCAACTGTGTTGCCTCCTGTTTTTCTTCCAGTGATTTGCACGATTACGTGACCTGGGCCTGTGTTTGTTGTTACCGACGTGATTTATGTTACAGCCCGTCAGGTCGGAAAAACAAGTATTCGATATAATGGAAGAAGGAATTTGACTACAGTCCGAACATTCCGCACAAGAATCTTTATGGTTCTTACAATTATGTGAGACGATCATCCAAGGTGGTAGAGAAAGATGCGGATGATTGTTTAGGGAACCGTTACTGGTCGAGTTGTTATCTTTAATATGCGATTTTGCATTATTTTCGCATAATTTTGTGAAAGTGTTTTGCTTGTTGAATTTCAAATGCGAATTTTTTCGAAGCGGAATCGTCTGGCATCTATTGTTTTCGCTGCTACCACACGAATTGTTTTCTAAATCGTCTTTGGCTTGAATGGAGGAACAATTATTCCTTTGATTATGACTAGATAAATTGATATTATGAGGATTCTGAATACTGTTAGCGGTAGTGGGTTCCAGTTGGTTTTTCTGTTCATTATCATCTAAATTATTTTCATCACAGATGTCGGCCGCTTCTTTTTGCAAATTGTTCTTCTGAAGTAGCTTTAATTGTTGCTGGCGACGATTTTTTTCAAAAAATTTCCTAGCGACTACACTTTGCCTTGGATCGTAAAACATTTCTGCACCATTAAAAGAATGTTCTGTGGAGCTGGGATGCGACGAGAGAATATTACAGTTTGTCAATTTATCCGATCCCTGGTGTGACAGCGAAGCGTTTATGTGCCCTTCCTGCAACGAGGGATTGTTTGAACTTAATATTTCTGTTGGTTGAGTTTCCCTAGTCATTTCCTGTTTAACTTTCAATTGTATCTTTCTATACTTCCAATTTTTAATATATTGACGCACATCTTGTCTGGAATAACAAAAGAAAGAGAAAACAAAGGAACCTATAAGGGTGCTAAAGAAACAGTAAAGCATACTAAATACGAGATTATCTGCAGGAAGATGATTAATAAACGGTCTTCCAGTGGCCATTGCTCCCGATGCCCAAGCAAATATAAATAAAAGTAATAATATCACATGCGCTCGAAGTTGCATATGGCAAGAATACTCTGCATCCTCCATATTTTCAGAGTTGTTATCTCCACAACTGTGAAGAGATCCTTCTTCGTGGTTAGTCTGAGTTAATTCCATAACCACGTTATCTGCAATTGGTATGTTATCACAAACGGGTATTCCAGTCATTGTTATCTTATTATTTTCACACAAGACACAATATATTAGCAAAAAGAAAATGACGAGAAAGAAAACTAGTACTGCTGCTGGACCGTAAAAAGCTGCCAAACTCGGGTTAAAGGACAAGAAACAACTGCAAAAGTAAATATAACTTGTTAATTTTAACTTGAATTTATTTATTTATTTATATGTATGTATAAGTAGAGATTTCACTCACTAGTTTGGACCTCCATAATTTTCTAACAGTACCGCTGCCGAAATCCCACAAACTATCGTCGATATCCCCCAACCAACTAAATAAAACCTTAGCATAGGTTTAGGAGGAAGCAATTGTTCTGGAATTTCTTCATCTGGAAGTAGTTCTGGAGGATCTGTCTTGGTTAATTTCTTGTATAAGTTACTGAAATAAGTTACATAATACATATTGAATGCATAAAGAAACTAAAGATTGATTGTAAATCAAAGTTTAGAATTGGAAAATTACTTCAAATAAAAAACAAATTACCTGACAGTAATTATCATCCAAAGTAAAGTGCAAAATGTCAAATAATGTAAAATTAATCCTACGGCTTCACAAATTTTGGTGTAATCTGTCTGATGGACACCAAAAGTAAAGGTTAAACATAATACTATCATAGAAATCCAGGTATTTACAAGAGAGTGCTTATTCTTCTTTGGCATTTTTATCTCTCTGAGTTATAAAATATTACATAATTACATATGGAGGCGATAAAGTTATTAGATTTTAAAAAAATCAAAATACATACTTGTGACCACAACAGTATATAAGGATTGTTGCACCGAGTCCGCCGACACATAAGAGAGATCCGAAATAAATGGCAGGATGCGACGGCCTAAACTGTGCTCGCTGAAGATTCAGTTCTGCTAACAATGCTTCGACGTCCTGTAATAAATATATCAAATGTTTGTTAGATGTTCCGAAAACTAAACATATAAGTTTGGCCACGACAAAGCAACAGTTTTTGCTAAAATTGTGAAATTTTTTCCTAAATCTAATGATTAATATTTTCAAGATTACAATTTTTATTTAAGACCAAAGACCAAGTGCGACACCACATCAAGCATGCATGTCTATATGAAATCTTACTGTATTCACTGTACGAGTATTCTAAAACTATCACAATAATTGTTTTTTCATCACTAGATTTAAAATGCGGTATTTTATGGCTATTTTTCCAACTATATTTAAATAACTTGAATACATTAATGTCAAAGAGTTAGATAGTAGGCACCATCTCTTATTAAATTTAATAATTATAATAAATGGCGCTTAAAGTCTGTCTCTACTACCAAATTACTTAATAATTTAATTATTAGTAGTAGCAGAAAAATAGTCCAATACATTATGGCAATTGTTTGGCTTTAATTAATAACATATGTACAGTATATATATCTACATTCTCCTTTTTTCACATTGGAGAAAGCACTCCACTGACTTGGACTTTCGGACAGCTTTCGGTCCCTATTAGTTTGAGTTAGCACGGGTTTACTATACACTGGTTTACAAATGGATCGAAAACTGAAAGTGGTGTGAGAGATGGTCAGACAGGAACTTCTTTGTCCCACTGAGTAAGTTCCCTATTGTGTTTCAAGCAGAGTTATTAGCTGATACTTGGTATTTTGAGTTATCCTACATCCTACATCCTCTATGTTTTCTTAGAATATTGTTTCTTATCTTTTTTCTGGTGTCATCCAAGATGTCCTATAATTTCCAAAGCATTTTTCAATTGAAAGGAATCAGTTTCTTCAATTCAGGAGCTTGAGTTTCTTCTACTAGAAGGGGGTTGAGATTGCATTTTCCTGATGGCCACTCGTGACAATGCTTATTCTGCTTTTGCTCCAAAGAAAACAGAATTTGATGTTTTGATCATTTGAAACATCAGATAATTGGTATGTCTACATTGTTATTATGTTAAGATCTCTGATAGTTGGGATGCTTTAAAGGCACTTAACTCTTGTTAGGTTACTTCAGCACTAGTTTGGAAATGCAGTTTGCTGGCTACTTGCAACAGAGTTTTTCTCTTATGGGTGCCAGAGCATGTGGATATTTCTCTCAATGTGCCAATCTAGGAATTTCATACTCTTTTGTATGGTCTAAACCAGCTATGGAGATACTATTTCTAATCATTCTAAGCAGTGAAGATTGTAAAAAACAAAGTAAAACATTTTTGTCCATCAATTTTCTGGCATTCAACAAGACTTGTGTTACAAGAAATTGAAGAGTTTTGAGGGCAAGGGTCAGATCAGCTTTAACTTTTTTGGAGTTAACAAAAATGACTTCTACTGTTTGTTATGAGGAAGATTTGTAATCACTATTCTATGTAATTAAATTTAATTTAGAAAAGATGAAAAGTAAACTATACTCAATAAATTTCAACTGTTTTCTCTCATAGCATACTGCTATATTATCTACACTAGTGGTTCTCAAAGTGGGTTCCGTAAAGCTACATTGAAAAGCAACATTTAATCATAACATAGAAATCGGTACATATCATATCTTATGACAGCAAGTGTTGCCAGACTAGATTATTCAGAGTTGGCAACACTAGTGATGGCTGGCTTTGTCGGTTAGTTACACACCAACTCTTGTGCAGGAAGGTTGTGCTGCTCTACTGTTACCACAAGCATTTCTTCTACTCAACAAATTATTTTTACTATTTTTAAAGCCCTACAATGGATCAATGGTTAAAAAGGATTAGTAAAGCAACAACATCCAAAGAAGATACGGAAAAAGATAAACTTGCAAAGGAACGATCTGCAACTACTATTTCAAAAAACACGGAATATGTTCCCTGTTGTTCTGAACGGCAGCCAGGCAAAAAGAAAAGCAAGTATGATCCTCAGTATTTGTCATATGCCTTTACTAGTACTGGTGATGAAGAAGTCCGAGATGCCATTTGTATACTTTGTCACACAAGATTAGCTAACAGTTCATTGACACCAGCAAAGTTACAAGGACACATGGAGACCAGGAATAGTGTCTATAAAAATAAGGATAAATCTTTTTTTGAAAGGAAACTTGAAAGTTTCAATAAAACTACAAATTTCATGGTGAAGAAATGCAGAACAGACAATGAAAATGCAACTGAAGCATCATATAAAGCATCTTACCATATTTCTCTTCATGGTGAAGCACACACTATTGGTGAATCATTGATAAAACCTATATTGAAAGATGTAGTTTCATGTGTATTTGATGAAAAGTCTGCTCAAAAGATTGAATCTATATCTCTATCTAATGATACTGTGTCGAGGCATATTGCTGATATTTCTGATGACATTGAAACCGAACTTATTTCACGATTACATGCATGTGATGCTTACGTGTTGCAAATGGATGAGTCTACAGATGTGGCTGGACTGGCAATTCTACTTGTGTTTGTTAGATATGACTTCAATAAAACAATTGAGGACAATTTGCTTTTCTGTAAAGTTTAGATTAGAGCTTCATACCACAGGAAAAGATATATTTGATTGTGTTGATAATTATATAACAAATCATGATATCGGTTGGGATAAATGCATTTCAGTATGCACTGATGGAGCAAAAAGGCTATGATGGGAAAATTATCTGGTGCTGTAACTAGATTTAAAATGTTGCAAAAATCTGCAGCAGTAATCACCGAATTCTTCACAGATATGCATTAGTGACAAAAAGAATTTCTGCTTCATTAAAGGTAGTTTTGGATGAAGCCGTGCAAATTATCAATTTTATTAAGACTCGGCCATTATAATCAAGAGTTTAATTTAAAGCTTTATGCGAAGATATGGGTAGCCATCAAACGACTCTTCTTTTACATACAGAAGTAAGGTGGAAATGTGCTGGTGAGAATGATTGAATTGATAAAAGAATTGCAGTTTTACTTTCTTTAACATAAATTTAATTTGTCTGACAGATTAAGAAATAATGTATGGCATGCAAAACTTACATATTTAACAGATGTTTTTTTCAAAGTTGAATGAAACATGCCTATCTCTACAAAGAAAGGAAACAAACATTTTTTGAACTCAAGATAATATGATATCTTTATTGCATTAATTACAGTACTGGATTTCAGAAATAGAGCATAGTAATTTTGACTGTTTTCCACTTCTTACTAAATTTCTACAAGAGTCTGAAATGGAATTGGATGCAGAGACACTCAATGAAATTAAATCACATCTCTTACTGAGTATTTTCCTAACTTGGAGTGCAAAAAATATTATTGGGTACAAAATCCATTCACAGTAACAAAAAAAAACAACAGGATTTCTGTCAGTGGATTATGAGAAATTAATAGAAATTACATCAGATACTCAGTTAAAGGCTAAATTTGAAGTGCCGTTAGATGTATTCTCGAGGAATATACTTGAAGAATATCCCGAAATATCCAAACAGACCATAAAAATACTTTTGCCCTTTACGACAACATATTGGTGTGAATCAGAATTTTCAAGATATGCTAGCACAAAAACTAAGTATCAAAGCAGACTGGATGCCGCCCCAGATATGAGAATCCAGTTGTCAAGTATAAAACCAAATTTCCAGAGGATACTTATGTCAAAAAAAAAACAGATCAGATGCATTCATCTCACTAAAATTTGATATTCCAATTTACGGTAAGTGTGTTTCAAATAAAATATTTCTTTCATTATATAATAAGTATTAATTTAAATAAGGGTTCCATTATATTACAAACAATGTAAAAGGGTCCAATTGCAAAAAAAGTTTGAGAACCACTGATCTACACTATAAGTATTTTTTCCAATTAGTATATTAAAGATAATTTTCTGACTATACATTAACTTTGATCATATATTTTATTGGCAGCTAATAGATTTAGCCACACATGTAATATAATTTGGCCACATAATATTCTAACATAAACCTTTCTTAATTTATAACAGATACATACACATGCTAAATACAAAACTGAACAGTTCTGTTCTTTTGTAAATTTTTGTCCAAATGGCAATTATTAACCACTCTGCAGTGATCGACGGATATACCTGTCATGGGCGATCACGTGGCACTGGAGGACGTCTATATCTGCAAAAAAATTTTGCGGATATGGCCAAAAATTACCATGAAAAAAAATTCACATAAAAATGGAATGTGAAGGCATAACTGTTTAAAAAAATTTTTCCGAAATGGAAACGAGAAAAATTCTTGATACTAGAGTATATGACTTATAACGTAAAAAATAATGGATATCATATAGACTACTAACAAGAAGACCCTACCGATTTTGATGATCTTTGAGTGTAAAATACCTGTAAAATACTGAAGTGTAACACTCAAATATAATCAAGAAAAACAAACTTAAAGGTTTCTTTAGCACTTTATATATAAGTTACACGTACTTCCGCCTCATCATGCTGTGGCGTGATTAGTAATGCTCCTGACTCCGTACGCTTGCATGCTCAGGTTCGATTTTCTTGTGTGTGTATATAAAATATATACNAGTTTAATAGTTTAGAATAATTATAATTTCTTCCAATTCTAAATATCTATTGTTAGCAAAAGGTGCCAACCCTGCACTCTTAGAATAAACAGGCAGTTCTTTATAGCTCGTGCTGGAGTAAGGTGTGTCTCTTACTACTACTGTTTTAAGGTGCTGCAAACATATTGTGTTTTTCATATTAAAAATCTGATTTTAATACCCGCAATGTCGACTAACAATGCTAAGAAGAAATGCAGACAATATTCACAGGAGTATTTGAAATATGGTTTTGTGCCGTCATTTGCTAATGAAACTATTCCTATGTGCTTATTATGTGAAAAACTTTCAGCAATGATGCTATGAAGCTGGCAAAAATGAAAGACCACTTGGAAAGGATCCATTCTGACAAGAAAAACAAAGATTTTGAGTATTTCAAAATACTAAAAGAGAATAACGAATGTCGTTAAAATAAGTTCGATCTTCAGTCTGAATCGTTCTTTTAAACTTATACAACACGCATGCGTGCCGAGTCTTTAAAATTTTAAAGAG
Source organism: Centruroides sculpturatus (assembly GCF_000671375.1). NCBI lineage: Eukaryota > Metazoa > Arthropoda > Arachnida > Scorpiones > Buthidae > Centruroides > Centruroides sculpturatus. The sequence continues at coordinate 184,327 of NW_019385003.1, read as the reverse complement.
GAGATGCTTTTGTCGATGGCCTGGCAAGAGTTGATTCACAACACAATTTAGCCGCCCATTATATCCGACTAGGCAGACTCGGCACACATGCGCGTCGTATAAGTTTAATTTAAAAGAACGATTCGGACTGAAGATCGAACTTATTTTACTAAAAGAGAAATTGAGAGTTCGGCCAAATTTTAATACATATTTGAAGTCATTTGCTAGTGTTGATAGAGGAGGACTGAAGACATCCTACAGCATATCTCTTAATATTGCAAAGAAAGGCAAGCCCTATACTATTTAACAAGATTACAATACAAGCTATAAAAGATGCAATTGAAAATATTATGAAGAAAGACTCTCAACTAGTTTTAAAATGCATACCATTAAGTGCAAATATAGTGCAGCGACGTATTGAGGAAATAGCCGATGATGTGGAAAGAACTTTGAGCTCCAGCATTGTAAGTTTGCTATTCAACTTGATGAATCAACTTTCAGAAGTTCATATCTTCTCATGGCTTATGTTAGGTTTCATAGCCCATCCCTGAATGACATTGTTGATGAATTTCTATTTGCTAAGTATCTTGAAACTGATTGAAACTCAAAAGGTGAGACAATTTTTTTATGTTTGCAAGATTATTTGAACAAGCACAGCATTCCTTTCAGNGTCTAGAATCGATTAATTTTATGGAAGAAAATCTTTCAAACAGCCGTAGTCCGTAAACTTGATATGTGTCGGGTTGTGATTGGAAGGATTCGTAAGAAAGCGGATTCCTAGAGAATGGAACGTATCTCTATCTTATAGGGGGGTCGACTGTAATTATAGTTCTGAACAACCAGTTATATAATGAACTGTTTAATCTGTGTGGAATTAAACTTAATGAATAGTGTTACAGAAACAAAAACTTGGTTCAAACAAATGAAAGAAAATAGAAAAAACAGCAAAATATGTAGTCAAAAAATATTCTCATTCACTAGTGATAAATGATTTGACTTTTGGTTTTTCCTAAAGTATTTATAAATATTACAAAACTGGTGATGTACAAATACAGGGAGGGGTTAACTAAACACAAAACATGAGACTAAGTTAGTTGTAATAATTCAAACAAATCAAAAAACTATATAAAAAAAGTAACTCTGTTATAATTAGTCTAATTCAAAATCCAAAGAACAAGAGAAATATTTACAAAACTTTCCAGACAACTGGGAAACTTAAATCTAACTTAAAATTAAATTTTCACAAAAACTGACAAAAAAATAACTCAGAATCAAAGTACTTACAAAGCTCTTAGAATCCTAACTGTCACGCCAGGAATGCCAAACAAGTTGAATCTGTTCACCAGAATCATCTTGCTTGTACTTGGTAGCTTCACCATTGCTTTATAATGTTCCAAATGTGACATCATAGTATGTGCCACTCTACTCCATTGCTAATAGTATGCATGAGAGACCAAAACTTAATCTGCCATTATGCATTTTTATCTTGAGGTATTGGCTAATGTTTGCAAAAGTATCTAGTTAACCTTAAAACCTTAAGTAGAAGGATGCAATTCAGAATCCAGCCACATAATATAAATTAGTAGATATCCACCCAGTAAGGTGACACCAGAAATCAGTTAGACAACAGGACAATTCAAAACCAAATTCATCTGTTTGGGTGCCATTCATTAGGTTTAACTCCAGGCAAATTCTTTACAAGCTGATGCTGAAACAGAGTGGAAATTGTTCAAGACAACAGTTACCTCATCAACCATCTTTTGCTGTGGACAAGAATTTAGATTTAGCACTGAGTGAGGACAAAAGGACACCTTGATGAAACCAGATACAGGCAAAGAAGAGGGCTTCACAGGAAGGGAAATACTGCTTGCCTAATAAAAGAGAGACGCTAGGAAGATCCTTGTGAGGACATTAAAGTAATCTTTCCAGTGGATGCCAAAGTGACTAATGTGGGCAAAGTGCATTTTGGGATGGAGAATGGTCTCACTGTTGCAGAAATCAGAAATGCTATCAAATTACTTAAATAAAGCAAAGCAGCAGATGATGAAATCTGATTTAAGGTTCTGATCCTGGTTAAATATTTAAGACTTTTATTTGTTTTTTTAGGTAGCATGGGATTCTGGAAAGGCACCATAGCAATGATAAAGTGGAGTTATAATCCCTATATTTAAGTAAGGAGAGGAGTGAATGCTTTATCAATGTATCTCCCTGGAAAAGTCTATGCTAAGTGATTAGAAAGAGGATGCAGAGATATAATTGAGGTGTCATTTCAAGGATGAGCAGTGACTTTTGATCTTACAGAACAAAAGTGGACAATCCTGGAAAAATGCAGGGAGTATGCAAAAATATTTATGCTTGCTTCGTAGATTTTGAGAAAATATATGACCAAATTTGTAATGTTGGTCTTGGAGACTGCTATGTGAATGATGGAGTAGAACCAATACTTCATCATCAAACAAACATCAACCTATTCTACAATCTTTAGAATGCATTTGATAGGTTTACAGCTATTTTCAGTAATGCTGAGATGAAAATAAGCATGCCAAAAACTGAAGTTAGGCAAGTGTAGGCATTCTCAAGAAGTACTATTAATTGTATACTCTAGCTAAGTGAAATTTAAATATTTGGAAATTGCATTCATTAATCTAGACAAGATGTAGAAAAAAAAGCACCCAAATTGAGGAACTGCCATATTATCATAACTAAATCAGTCATTAGTGCTCAAGAATGACAGCTTTGTCTTTCTCCTTAGCAGTGTATTCTGCTCAGTCCATATCCTAATTCTCACCGATGAGCATAAATGTTGGGTAATGTCCAAAAGAGTGCAATTCAAAATCCAAGCAGCAGAGATGAGATTTCTCAGACCACAGCTTCAATTTTGAGCCATTACTTCTTTGAACAAATATAATTGTGGAGCCATTGCTCCACAATTATATTTGTTGGATGTGTTTTGGGATTCAAGCAAGAGAGCTGAATTCAGGCCTTAAGACTGAAAGACCTTACTGGGAATGCTGCCCCTGCAACCCTCTCAGAATAACAGGTATTGCAAATGAATAGTAATTTATCAAAAACCAATGGTAAGATTTTTATTTGCATAGAAAAATATATGTCAGTTATGTCTAAATTTAAAAATCTCCCACTTTAATATGAATTTATAACAGGCAAATATTATTAAAAATAAATATGACTGAAATGAAATTAGAATCATATAAGTCCTGTAAATTTTGATTAAATAATGTTCTGATAAACATCAAATTTAAGCTTTTTAATAACAATTATAAAGAACAAACCGTGAACAGGAATTGTCTTCCATTTGTGCAGCATGTAGCAGTTTCTTATCAACACCCATGATGATATTAATAACATCAATTAGTATTTCCCCTATCTAAACAAGAAAAGAAAAAGCAATTTAAATTACAGTTTTGATTAAATTTGTGGTAAAGTTTTAACTCTGTATACTTCTTTATGATGTCCGGCAAACTCCATATAATTTTCGATCGTGCGGGCAATAAAAACGATGTCCATTTTATCCTTAAGCATGCTTCCGTCTCCGGTGTAATTTCTCAGTCCTCGAGCACTGTCTAATACGTTGGTTTTGCTCAATGATAAATTAGTCTGAATAGAAAAAAAAAAACATTAAAATGTTAATATTTCAAAATGTTAAACTTACTATTTTATGCTTTTATTTCTAAAAACAAATCAAATTGCTATTTTATTATTTCATAAAATGTTTTACATAGGAAATGACTTTTTAAATATGAAATGAGCAGCAATAACTTTCACTAGTAAGTTTTAGTATGTACAATATTTCTAAAAAAAATAAAACCTGAAATGGCTATTGCTGAACTGATTTCACCCATGATAAATAAAGAAGTAATTTACAAATATTCCTCAGTATTGCATTTCAAAGTCAAGGATAGAATGTAACGAGTACAGTAAACCCTTGCTAACTCGGATGAATATTTTTGAAAAATTGATTGTGCATTGTACACTAGTTTAAAATTTCTTGAGAATAGAAAACTTATAACTAATGAGTGCTTTTGATATCCAGAAGGCTGCAATAATATGCATTTTATTACTGTGGTCTGTAAGTTACTGAAGCTCATTTCCTGTAATAATAAATTCAGCAGTAAATCTTCTGTATAGAAGCTGACTGTAATAACTTTTTGTACTGTATATCCACATTGTCAAACACCTCACTAAATCAGACAATTAATCCAAGTTGGTGGGGATATATGGTATTGACCCCATATTTATGATACAAATGACCTAACAGAGTATAACCTGAGAGCATGGTATCTCTACCCTTTTGGTTAATTTAGGTCAGAAAATTATTATATGTCATGAATCCATCTGATCATTCTTTATTAGTCATTCAATTAAAAACTGTACTGAAGAGATGTTTTTTATTCTCTTTTTTTCTTCTCACAATGATCTGTGAGTGAGTGAATGAATGTTTCAAATAGGGTACAGGGTGCTATAAAAATGTTAATACTTATATGGGGAGGTGCAATTAGTCTAAAAATAACACAAAATACTCTTACAATAATTATGCATAATGTGCATATTATTTTATAATCAATTAAAAGTGCTCATTAATAAACAAATAATCCTTCAAAAAAACCTTTAACCAGTGTGTAGTATGTTCAATTGTTCACGCTAACATTTTTGGATCCCTCCTGGGTCCTTCTTCAAGCTATGTTTCGTTTGTAACGATCCGTTAGAACGGAGACCAGCTGTTTTTTGAAACAAAACTTCAAATATCGAACTTCGAAATCTAACAGGAGTCACATGCCATCCAGATTCGAAACTAAAGTCATTACGTAATGACCTGTTTCTTATAATGGTGGATTATGTATTTTTTATATACGTGCTCATTAATATTTGCCTTTAAAATTTGAAATAAAAAAGGCACTGGAATATTTTTTCAGATTTAAAACTTAAATACATAAATACCTTTGAAAACTGTTCAAATACTTTAGTCACTTCAGAAACATACGGACAAGATGAAGTGTCTAAATTTTCCCACTTTCCTTCATTATTACACGTGTGATATGCGAAAGCTGGCATGTAACCGAGAGCTCCAGCAGGAATGCCTTCGCACTGTAACTCTACTGTTATACTAGCTAATGTTTCTGGCCATAAATACTGTCCCTGTAATTGTAAATTATTTTTTATTAAAACAATATTTTAGCATAAATAAATGTGTAAATGATATAATTTATTTCAATAAAAATTCATAAATATAAAATTCTATTTATCATTATTGACTATTGTTTCATTAAGTTCTACAATGTTTACCTATTTCTCATGCTTCTGTATCTCATTAATAAATACAGTGAACAGCAACATATTTTTTTTTTACAAAAGGTCATAAAAATGCAACCTGACAAATACGAAAAAATGGGAGATTTTACTTATACAGGTCTGTCTAAAAATGGATCGTCAGGTACAGTACACTCAAACCTGTCCCCAAATGGTTCATCCATACATGTAAACAATGTGTCATTCTGAGTTTCCAATCCTTGTACATAAATTTCAAATCAAAAAGTTATATATAAGGTAGGTGGAAAGTAACTAGGCATTGAGAAATCACTATAATTTCTATATTTATAAAGCAATAATAATGAAAATTACTTGACATGTACTTATTAAATGGAAATATGGATACATACCTTAAAATTCAATGTAAATACTGGCACCATCCATTGGTGACACATTTTTCTTCAGATTGTGATGTAAATGGATGGGGTGTGTAGCTTTTTGCCATTTTATAACAGTTAATCATATAAAAAATTTTGTAAAAATTCTTATAACAGATGGTACTATATGCAATTTTGACTTTTCTGCCAGAAAAGTTATTCAACTCATTGCTGGATTTTTAATATAAGGAAATGAATGAGGAGCATTGACATTTTGTATAATTTATAGCAAAACTTTAGCAAATTAGAACTTGAAACAAATTGTTCAATGCAAGTCAAAAAATCCTATTATATCTGAAGGATATTTGAACAGCTATCCTGCAAACTCAACCTCAATTTAGTGAGCTTTGTGAGAGAATGAAAGAGCACCCAAAAAGACTAAATTAAAAATAAAAGACTGAATTAAGTAAATTTATTTTTACATTAGTCTTCCTTCAAAAGATTAAAAATACACTCAAATATGAATTTTAACATTTTATAGATTCAATGTTAAGGTTGCAAAAATTTGTTAAAAGTTCAAATAGAATTGTACAAAACAGTCTGGGAATCACAGATGTATATCACATACTGTATAAGTGTAAATTGTGAAGTTGGAAAATCAATGATAACACAATGCACATATCGTGTCATCTGTGAATTTTAATTAAAATGATGGCTTTCATGAAAGTCTAATGTGGAATTACAATAGAAACACAGCAGATGTCCACACCTAAACAATACATTGTCAATGAATATTCAAAATATTTTTGAAGAATCTGACAATAAAATTTAATTTATTGTTTAATTTGGTTGAAGCAAGACAATAACTTGGATAGATCTTGGATTTATAATTATAAATGGTTCAAGAAAAAGAGTTTTTAATGAGCCACAACTTTATAATTCTTTTAAAATTAATGAATCACATATCAATTAACTAAACAGACAATTTTTATTGATCAATATGATAAATTAAAAAAAGTTTAATTAAATATTATTAGGTAAAATTGTAGCTGTGAGTTAGGCAGTTGGGCATTATCAAAGCTGTAGACCAGGGCTTCTTAAACTTTTTTTATTCACGACCCCATTTATGATTGTGATTTTTTAGCGACCCCAAAAAAATATATAAAATAAAGATATATACAAATTTGCAAAAACAATAATGATGTACTACCTTGTCTCTTGTGTTACAATGGAACAGAGACAACTGAATATACGGAAAAGCGACAACACTGCACTAGTTCATACTACAATCAGTGTTGCTGAATCATTGTCTCCCTGCACCAGAAGTGACACAAAGAGCAACTCACGAAACCTATGACACAAAGCTTGCCATTTTCAAACTCTCACAAATTATTTTCAATATTTTTCATTAAAATCTCGCGACCCCAAGATTTCGCTAAGCGACCCCAAATGGGGTCGCAACCCATAGTTTAAGAAGCCCTGCTGTAAACCATGCCTGCAGGAGTAAAGAAAAGTTAAAGAAACCAATGGTTAAGTATGACCCTTTGCAAGATATAGCCCCTGAAATTTACCTTATTAAACATACAGTAGGCTTAATGGAATGCACAGCATGTTTCCGATCACATCCCAATAGTAGTCAGTGCAAGGGGATCTCATGTTTTGTTAGCTTTTAGCTGTCTCTAGTAAAGTGGAAAACAGTTGATTTTTAGCATTGTTTTCAGAAATAGTCCCAGATTTTTTCACTTTTAAATATTGCCCATTTTTTGAGGGTCTTCAAAATTCCACACAGGCCAACTTTGGGAGGGCTATATCTTGCAAAACATCACATGTAGATCATCGGTTTCTTTGACTTTCTTTACTCCTATGAGAATGGTTTACGGTTCTGCAGCTCTGAATGAGGCAGCTGAGACATTATCAATCTTACTTTACTTTCACAGTGCATTTTTTTTAACTGCTAAACTGATAGGTATCCAGAGAACTGCAAATTACATTATACTTCTATGTTCTTTTAATACATTTAGGAAGAGGTTAATTATTGCAAGATATAATTAATATAATTCTCTGTTTAATAAATAATGTTCTGCTTAATATTAAAATTAATTAAAATGGGAAAAACAAATGTTAACACACGAATAACTGTTTCTAATTATTCTATAAGTTTCTTTGATAATGGTAAAAAATATAACCAAATTTTCTCAGAACTCTTCATTAAATCATCTAATTACAAATTAAATGTGATAAAAATAATATATATCGATTAAAATACCTTATTGTCCGACGTCATCATCCTAGAACAGACACGATTATTCTCGGCTATTACGATAATTTGGATGCTGCGAGATTCGTTTCCCCTTGGCGTTTCGACGTGACATCTCCAAATTCCTGAGTGGTGGGTATGCAGACGACTGATTGACAATAAACTGCGTAATACACTCCCGTCCTGAGAAACGTGAGTTTGAACTGCAACGACTCCCAATGGATCCGTAGTTATCGCAAGATCGTCCAACATCCAATTCAATTTAATATTGTCTTCCACATTAGACACTCGACATTGAAACAGTAAAGCATCTCCCTCAAAAACAAGCTGGTTTACTTTCGGTGATAATTCGAATAATGGAAGTTGAACAGGCCAATCTAAAACAAAAAATTTTGTGCTGTTAATTAATTATTTTATAAAAAAAAAAGCTTAGCAAATCATAAAATACAGATTTGAATATTTAAATAGTTATATCTTTGAGCAAGTTTGAAGTATGTCTATTAACAGGACTATGATAGTACGATTACTCAGATAATTATTGCATACAGATAGTATAAGTTAATCTTAGGTGTTGAGGCAACCATCTTAAAACTTGCATAAATTTTTAAAATAAAGCAGTAATTTAGAAAAGATTTCTAGAAGAAAAGATCAACCTAGAGTGAGACTCTTATCACAACTTCTGTTAACTGTGGTTTTGAGTCCCATTCTGGGTACACTACTTGGACTTCTGATGATCTTTATTTTTGGACTTCCTTTCAGATACATGATATAAAATTTAAAATTTGTTACTTTACATGTAAAATGTTATTAAATCTTACTCTTAAATGCAAACTGACCAAAGGAATCTTAGCACTTTAAAATTATTAGACTTTGGAAATTAACATACGCATGATTTGACATCTAAGTTATCGGTCAATCAAATTTATGAGCTTATCTTTATATATAGAACTAAACATTACAGTGAATTTTATACATTATCAAAGTTTGAATCACATGTATCATCACTGACAGTGACCAGTTAATTAGTGTACTGACCATTTTCATTCGTAAGTAGACAGAAATGGCAAATGAGAAAACTAAAAACTTTTATCAATAGAAAAGTATCCAAAGTAAAGAATGTAAACTTAAACAAAAAGAAAAAAAAATATTATAATGAAAAAACTTACTGCAATGTAGATCTTTTTTGGACAGTTGAGAGAGAGACATGCCTCTTAGCTTTAAAGGAAACTGGCAAGCAGTCTCCTGCGTTATTCTTACTCCCTTAGATCTCGTCCATTCAATAAACCATTTCAACTGGCAATCACAGATTAGTGGATTAGAAGATAGATCACTGAAAAAAGAATATATTGATCAGTTTTTTAATTTAATTTATTAAGAGTAATATAATTAAACATGATTTCTGAATTAAACTGTTTTGTTTCACTCTTCCACTCATTCATTTATTCATTAATTGGCATAAAGCTTTCGTGTTCAACTTGAAAAAGTGTGTGTATATTAAAAAATTTACATGAGTTATTAAAAATATCCAAGACTTATTACACATCACTGATGTGCCCTGTGCAAGATTATATTTTTGGCACTCAAGTCCCACTCTGGATCAGTCATTTCTTCCAGAATATTCTAAATTAATTAAGTCATCTGTTAAATTCAGTAATTAGAATTAATCACTTCAGTCAAATTACACAGTGTTTGTTTATTCAATTAATCAAAATCTAGCCTAATGATAAGTTCAGCTGATTAAAAATATGCATTTATCTAAAGGTAGTGGCACACCCAGAGGGGACCAAGGGCCCCTGGCACCCCCAAAGTAAAAGGGGAAAAAACACTAGTAAATTTTCCAAAAATATTTTCCTATTCATTTTTTTTTATTTATATTGTATTGTGTCTTCTATTTCTATATTACTTATGAATTAGTGGTTACATAAGGTGAGAATTTTATTGAATTTGTACTAAAAATATTTTTGTCCATTCAATTTGGCCCCTCAAAATTAAAGTGAAATCAATGCCCGAAGATAACAATAACTGAAACTCTGATTACAATGAGCGTATTTTGGCTCATACGTTGTGGGGCACGCTAATTCTGAGAACATTAGATGACTGATAGTATCTGTAATTAAGCAGATTTTACTTTATAAATAATTCCAATCTAATACATCATATCATTTAGCTGTGTAATTAATGATGTGGATACAAATTTGAAATTTTCTCAAATTTCAGTATCAGAGTTCATATAATATTAAAAGTCTCTTTTAAACTGATCATTCCATTGACATTAAAACAAATTAAACTCATTATTTAGTTTTTTTCTGATACTAAAGCTTTTGTGTAACAGTTACCTTTATGCATCTTTTCATTAATTTTTATATGATAATATTTGGTCTAATAGAGATGGAGAACCTTTTTTAATCAGAAGCCACATCCTATTTCAGAAAGATCTGTTAAGACTCCATAATGTATTGCAGGTTGCGTTGTGCATATTTACAAATGTGTCTACAATTAGTACATGTGAACCAATGATATACAAGGTCTTCGAAAAAAGAATGCTACCATTTTCAATTATTGTAATTACGTCAATTATCACCTGAAAAGTATGCAATGTACACCAATCGACAGAGTAACCATCCAAGTTTCATCTCCCATCTGCATTCAAATGTTTTGTCATCTACTACCTCTAGGAAGCACTGTAAACAGAAATCAACTCTGCAACAGAAAATGTGTCCTGTGGTTTGCAAAGTAGGAATCACTCGTCATTGTGCAACACGAGTAATCTGCAGGAGATGAAGAATTGTGGCTGCCATGGGAGGTGTGATGAAGTAGTGAGTGTAGGAAGAATTTGAATATTGGTTGGATGACATGAGGTGCACACATTGAGAAATTGTAATGGGCAAGTGTGAAACTTGGATTATTTTCCAATGTTGAAATGTAAAATCATCCAAGTTTCACACTTGCTCAATGTTGAGTGTAGGGTTTTACAAAAAATTGTAAATGCTAATACAGTAGAACCTCGAAAACTCGTCCCTCGATAACTTAGCACTCCGGATAACTGGTCCACACCTTGGCAGGGCGAAAAAATCCTTAGTTAATTAATTTTCATTATAGACAGCTTTATAAAAGTATAAAAGCTCTCATAAAGTATTTTTCTGAGGTCTGTCTTATCAGGTAAATTACTGTACACAGTGTATTCATTAATTTTCATTTTCATGTAGTAAAGGCTCTATGCCTTCATAAAGGACGTACTTTTCCTTTGTTTAAGGGTATTTGGGCAGTTTATTCTCTGTTATATTCTGTACAAGTAAATACTGTACAAGTACAGTACAGTATTTTCTGAGGAAATACTCGTACTTATTTTTTTTAACCCCATTCCCGATAACTCGGCATTTTCACAAACTCGGCCACCCTTCAGTCCACATTAGGTCGAGTTTTCGAGGTTCTACTGTAATGAGTAAAATTGTCATTAAGTCTGATCCTACTGGAGATACATACAACCCCCTTTATCTCCCCACCTCCTCAAACTTTAATCACCAAAATTTAATAGCATTAATCCCCCTAATAAATAAACCTTCCTGCAAAATTTCAGAAATTTTCGACAAAAAAGCACAGGCATTACTGTAAGGTCTCTTTTTATGCGATTTTGAAGTTGTGTGGTTTGTATTTCATCCAAAAATTTCTTGGACAAACACACATATAGGCTTGTTTAGGAAGCCCGTGTATAGACAGTCTCCAAAAATCGTGGAATGCTCAAAGCTCACTCCATTTGTTCCACTGACATATAACGTTTATGGATGTTAAGGACTACTAGATCTACCTTAATAACTCTTCACATCCAGATGTCAGTGATTTATTTTTAGAGTGAGCTTTTGCAATTCGGGGATTCCCCTTGTACATGATACTTACCATCGACAAGTCACTATTACATAATTCTGAGTTTCGCATTGAAAGGTACAAACTGTAATTGTTTTGAAATTAAATTTTATTTTAGCGGTGTTTTGTTCATTTTTATAATAAGTAGCGAGTTTAAATTTTGCTGATTTCAAGTTGAAGTATTTAGCAGTCTATTTCTTTTAATTTCTACAAACTTTTTTATGCGGTTTTAAGTTAATTTTAACTTGTTGTTTTGGTTTTATGCGATTTTAGAAAATTACAGAACATATCCCTACTTTTTCAACACAAGTAAAGTCTTTTCTTATGCGAATTTTTTATATGCACTTTTCTGTAGAACGTATCCACCGCATAAAAAGAGACCTTACAGTATTAAACTTCAAAGAGGGTGAACTAAATTGTGCACCCTTCCACACACACACACACAAACATCCATACATGCAGAAATTACCCCCAAATTATTTTTCATTTCATGACATTTCAAGGTCCCAAGTCCAAAAATTAAAAATCTTGCAGGGTAATTTTTGACCAATTGCCAAACTTTCCCTCTGTCATATGTACCAGCCAGGAAAATAAAAACTGTACTTTGGTAAATGTCTTTATTGAAAAAAAGAGAACAGAATGACTCATAAGTTTAATCTTTCTGTCATATCAAGCTGCATTAGAAGTCACAAAAGCCACAAGTTTAGGATTGCCATATGTCAAAACCACAAAATTGGAACATTGTAAGTTAGGTAGTATTTTGTAAAATATGAAGATAACCCAACAACACATAGGCAGTAAGGTACTCTGGAAAAGAAAATAATTCTAATTATACTAATTTTATTGAATTATCAATTATTTGTTGAGCTAATCATACAGTACTGGTGACTTATTTCAACTAACCTTTTGTTAGAAAACTTGACTACCCCATTATAGACATGGTCAAATCAATGATGGATATGATTAGAAATAAAGATCCTCTTTCTGCCCATAAGGCCGAAAGAGTTAAAAAAAAAAACAAAAAAAAAAAAAGCTAGTTCATGGCAGACATAACCATTGATCCATCATCAATCATTGGACAAAGCCAATGCACAGCCTACACAGGGCCAATAGAACATAATCTGTGCACCACAGATTACAGATAACAGCATATGTGTATGAGGACAAGTGGCTTATGCATGCACAACACCTGCAGACTTCTACTACCTACAGTTCTTATTCAATTGTTTTTAATAAAAACTGGAATAATTTCAGATATAAATGAACAAATTGGAATGTTTCAGGAAACTTTTCAATTGGGGAAGTGTTCCAAATTTGCAAAATCCAAAAAATTAGGACATGGCAACACTATGCGGGTTCCCCATCCCTGGTCTAATGTGTACCATATTTCTAAACAAACATGAGACAATTTCAAAATATTATCTCTTAGAATATAAAAATATTTAGACTAGATACAAGTATATTCACAAAGAAATGTATATTTAGAAGTAGTTTTTAAACTGATTTAAATAAATAAATAATAATAATGATATTCAATTTTAATATGACTTACATTGTTTTTAAGGAAATCATGTAATTAAATACACCTTTTGGTAATCTGCTAATTGCATTATGCTCCAAAATTCTGAAAGAAAAATGATAAAATATTTTAATACCAGAAGTAAGAAAAATAATTTTTAATCTTAATGAGAAGAATGTTTTAATATGTTATAATCGGGATATATCAGTAGTAACAAGACAATAAAGTGCCGTAGCATGCTTCAAACAAAGCTCCAAGCATGAATCGGCATTGACGAGATTGACCACAAGACGGAAGATCATTCAAAGACTGATTGTTGATATATAATTCATGTAAACCAGAGCTTCTTAAACTGTGAGTCATGACCGCAAATGGTAAATATTTTGGACGTCATATTTATGTATAGTGAAATTTTCAGCATTGATGATCATAAAATCAAAACATCAGTCGACTGAAAAACACTGAAGATACCCTTGGCCAAGGTTTAATTCTTTACGTAACATTTATTTCATTAGTATGCAAATTTGCTTTTATTTTTAAAAAATGAAAATTATGTAAAATAATATATATACATATTATTTTACAAGTTCTTTTCTTCAATTGTACATCAAAGAATTGTTTTGAAATAAACTGTTTTATGATTTATTATCAGTAAGTTATTTTATAGGTGTACACATTTTATATACCTATATATTGGGATCACATTGGGTAAAATGAGATAACAAATGGAAACAGTTTAAGAAGTCATGATATAAGCAAAACATTGCTTTTTCAATAAAATTATCAATTTTAATATCACAGTGCTTCAAACATTTTCTTACCACTTCTGATACTCCTTGTATAAAAATCCCCAATTTTCCAGGTTTTGATTATCTGGGTTTCCATGTTGTCCAGCTATATATAATTTTATTGATGAACATTTTGATCAAAAATTATCCATTTTAGAATTGTGTGCAAACATCAAGCAGCTCTGAACTGAATAAATGAATATTTTCGTAGTTTTTATTTCAATAATAATATATCTAACAATCTATTTCTGTATAGATATAGCTCCTATATCTATACTGCAAAATATTACATACAGTTTCATATTAGACCCTATAAGAAACCACTATGGGCCCTTAAGTTTTGTCTTGATCAGAGAAAAAATCCCCAGCTTCCATCCCCTCTCAATTCGTAACAATTCATAAAGCATAATCGTTTTTATACTTTACGAAACAGAATATAGCTCAATACAAGTTTGAATAATGTTACAATAACATATAGAAGTTGATAATAAATATCACCTCGTTATATTAATTCCCAGCAAAGAGAATTCCGTTTAGTTTGATCACGAAAGAAAAATATCAATTGGGTCAATGGAAGCACAAACAGCTAGCCAATGGCATTAAGATGAATGTTTATGTTCTCAATATCCCAAAAGAATGGAATATAAAATATTTATGACAAGTTGAATATCATGGACTATAAATCAATCTTAACTTCCATACCATTCTAGCTATATAAGAGAAGTTTATCCCAAAACAATTTATTCAATTCTGTTGGATAATAAATTTGAATTGCTGTGAATTCTCTTCACCTTTCTGTTCACTAATAAATTTGAATATTGACTTCTCTATGTCTTTTAAATAAAAAAGATGTAGAGAATTCAATACACAATTGCTATTTTACTATTTTCAGATATTTATTTAAAGACCAAAACAATTGTTCCAATCTTCAAAGTTAGTAACATTTTTTGTAAACAAAAAGATCTTTATTGATGATTACACAAAACATAATATCTTCTAGGTTTAAAAAGTCATCACATTCAATAAATAGTATGTAATCTAAAGCATTTGTTCTCAAAATGTGGTCTGTTGTGGCTGTACACTACATCATATTATATTTTAAGTTTAGTTCTTTAGCATATTTCCTTTGTTCTTTCCACCTTCTAATCTTCTTAATTACTCTTTCCTCTTGGAGATGAGGACCACTTTCTGGAATGGTCAAACAATGAACGCAAAGTTTCCTGGGGCACATGTGAGGCGAATAAGTTTTTGGCTGAAATTCAGAATTTCCTATCACCCACATACGAGGAGGAAAATCTCAGTTAAGTCGGCCATGCATCTGATGACGACTTACTGGCTGTTCTTGGATGTTTATTGGCGACAAATCGTATTAAAACGTGCGGGAAAAAACATGTGCATAGAAGTCTATGGTGCAAAGAGTAGTAGTAGTAGTAGTGGTTTGGGTAGCACTGTTCACAAAATTAATTTTTCATATGAATAATTTTTTAATGGAATTATTTCAGATCACAAAATTAATTTTTCAAGAGAAATCTTGGGCTATAGATTCTGTTAAAAAGCATCAATTATCAGCGAAAGATCAATGGCAAGTCGATTTTACTACCAAAAAAATTCATGGATTAAATTTTACAGACGAAAAACCATCGGATATAACTGGCTGGATCAAACATAGTAATTTACAAAACTTATTAAATTATTTCTCAACGTATAAAGAATTATTTTTATTTAAAGGTGGATAGATAGAAAAAAAAATCTTTTTAAAAACTTGAGCTACAGTTATTTAGTTATCGAACTTCTTGGGTGTCCAAGATCAGATAATATTAAAAAGAATTGTTATTATCACAAATATTTTAAAAAGCATTGTTCTTTTTGCAATATTCTATCTTACAAACAATTCTTAATTGAACAAAAAATAGTTATTTTCAAAATCAATATGTTGTATAGATAGGTATTTAATAAATAAGTAACAAATATAATTTAAATAATTATTATATTAAACTATTTCCCTATTTTACTTTGCCTTATTGTTAAAATATTATTTTAAGTTATCGTGTTTTAATTTACTTGGATATTAAAACAATAAATTTTTTAAAATGTAAAAGAAAATGATATTATACAGCAGCCTGTTATAGAGTATCAAGATGTTTTATGAAAAGTAAAGAAATGAACTGAAAAGTTTTCTAAATATTAAAATTATTTATAATTTTAATTTACTCGAGAAATTTTTGATCTGAAAATAATTTATAACATTTTTCAGGTTATAAATTATAAAAGTTAAGGTTATAAAAATAATTCTTCTAAACATTCACGAGACATTGTTCTCACTACTTAGAGGCCTCACAACTGAATGACATGACAGCGCACACGTTACGATTGGCCTGCACAGTCCGAAACAGTGCAGGAAAATCAAATGGTTTTTCGTTTCTACTCCAGCAGCCTGTACAGTTCTCCGAAACTGTGTAGTTTTCCCCTACACACTAACAGGAATTCCTCAATGCCCGGCCTGCACAGTTATTCCTCAAAGGATTTCCTTAACATGTGTGGTCCCCTTAGACTGAGGAAAGGTGAACGTAAATGCAATTTGTGCTCCAAGAACAAAGCACATACTCAGTATCAACTGGGCCTTGACCCACTCTATGTATTCTTTACTCTATGATCTCAATATATGGGGCTCAATGCTGCCTGGCCATAAAACATTATTTCACACTTTTCTATCTTTCTTGTCCCATCTTCAACCAAAACCCTACACCTTCCCCTTCTTGCTTCTTTTCAAAGGCTAAGCCACTGGTACGGCCTTCTTAACATTTGCAAACCAAACCAAACCCCAGGAAGTTTTCACATGGTCCCTCACAACAGCAGCAAGACATTTGTATGACCAGGGTTCTTTATTTTATTCTTTCAGCCATCTTTGATACTTCTCAACCCTATCAACTGTTTTCCATCTTCCTTTAGTATAAATTAGTTTTAAGAATTAGTTATAAGGAAATTTTTGGGTAATAAAGTATTCTCAGACTGGGAGTTCTCTATGTGAACCACCGGGATGGGAGGGGTAGGTCTCCCGATCCGGCAACAGGTTGTTAACCCTTTTCACTGTCAGGATGGGTGGAAGGATTCTTTTTCCCGCAGTAATGGGCTTTATTGTTTCGGGTCGAGTGGCGGAGGGAGGAGTGCGTCTGTGAGACGTCAGGCGATATACGAGTAAACGAGGAGGCCAGATGTAACATAAGAAAAATTAACAATTTATTAAAACAAGTTTCGGGTAATACAACATCTAGTTCACGTCCCTAAAACACGGAGAGACCGAGAGAGAGCTTACAATAATTGGTTCCATACCTCTTGATCTGTTATCCACTGAGGGAAATTCTCCACTCTTTGAATTAGGAAAGTTCACTGGTTAATAATTCACTGGTTAGGAAAGTTCACTGGTTAGGAGAGTTCGCTGGTTAAAAAGGACACTATTTTTAAAGTTATCGGCTCCTGGCACCTGCTCTGGAATGACTCCCCCGAGAAGAGAAAGGAACGGGTTTTTATAAGATCGGCGTGGGAGAATGGTCACGTGATTGACTGTTGTGAGGTAAAAGGTACGCAGATGGGTTAGAGTTGTTCCCGGGACCATGCTAACTATCAACTTTGGAGTTGGAATGTGGGATTAGTTTCGAATTGAACGGATGTTTATGTCAAACATAAACGAAAAGTTTTTTTTCCCGTTAGGTTTCACTTTAAGTTAAAGGAAAATTTAATTAGATTTTAAGCAAATACGGGACAATTAATCAACAAATAATCGGTAAAAATTCCGGATCTCACATCTATATCAAAAATACACTCTAGTGTACATGAACAATATATAAATCTCAGTACAGTATTCTAACACCATTTGGCAAGATTTAATTCTAACATAGTGTACACATGGTTACAGACATTGGGTGCATTCTTTTATTCCTCCGTGTAACTCCGCGCGAGTGACACCCGTTTAAAAATTCCTACGGAAAGCATTCCTAATTTCTGGTTGGGGTTCGTGCCATCAAATGGCAAAAACAGCCACTTATAGCAGTAGTTTACAGTGGAAAGCAACATGGCATCCTCCATAGCTCAGATAGTTTCGTTTCGGGGCCCATTATGTGGTTTTATGAATGAAAATTTAGAAGTTGTGCAAGTTAGTGCACGTGGTGATGTAAGTGTCTTTTCGAATTTTTTTCGAATAATAGCCGGCATTCTAATTTTTTTCATGGGTATTTTGAATGCTCTTTCAAGAAATAATCCATTTTATGGTTAAATTTTACAATTGGAACACTTCTTTTGCCTTTAAAAGCTCATATTTTAGAATTATAGATTCCTTCATCACCATACTATCGATAGTGTGGGCGCCGCCATCTTTCTTTCTTTCACTGTCGTTCCTAAATGCCTACAAACAGTAGCGCACTCCTGTAGAAGTGGAGACGCAGAGCGACCGCTATTAATGAATGCACCCTATATTGCTAGGAAGTGGGAAATCAAGCTAGAATTTTCTCTGTAGCATACATGTAGCTTTAATGGGCTAAAATATTTTGCCCAGCATTGTGTAAAATGATATTTACAGGGTAAGAAGTGGAAAGGCCATAGGTGTTGATCTACAATTCATCTGTGTCTCAGTTTGAGTAGCAAATCAATAACTTTAAGGACTATTGATCTATTCAATCACCGAGTATTCAATTCAGCTCGAATTTACAGAAATTACAACTTTGATTTTCTTTTGTATGAAATGAGAATGTAAATAAGATATCTATATTGCCTCTGGAAAATATATTGGAATAAAAGTAAAATTAATTTCATTAAATGATGAAAATAAGTAAGATGTAACATTTAATTGGAAAATTAATGAAGACAACTTTTGAAACAGCAAATATTTGTAGAAAAAACATTTCCACCATCTTCAAGTTCTAGAAAAAATATTCCTTGAACAACATAAGTAGTTTTTCTTATGTCAATTCTATGTACTGTACAACAAATAAATACAAGAACAATTTCATTTTTTAGGCTAATAGTTAAATATTTAATTCAGTTCTGTACTGCCACAATTTAAGTTCTATTGCATATGTATTTTAAATTATTTTCATTCTAGAACAAAGACAACTGAAAGTATTTGTTCTCTATAAATGCTTGCTGGATTTCTAAGATTTTTCTGCTTTGGATAAAGATCAACTTTAATATGATCAAATAAAGTTTCTGTTACACTAACAGATGGAAATAAGATAATCACTAATTACTTTTGGATTAACAGTATTAAGAAATATCAGTTTTGCAATTAGGGCTGTTGCAGTAAAACGAGAAAGGGAAATTGGCGACATAATATTGGAAGAAACATCTCAATTATTGAGTGTAAGAAATATCTTGAAATGACTGAATTCAGTCAAAATATAAGAATATTATATATAAAAGAATGAGTTATCTGAAGGTTAAAAATATCTTCTAAGTTTTTAACAAAAGACAGTGTCAATTACAGGGCTGTCAAGAGCAAGCCCTTTTAGAACTTTAATGAGTTCCAATAGCTCTTTAGCAAATGCTTTTGCCATATTTTTGAACAAACAATATATGTAAGATGTTTCTTTATTAATAAAAACCAGTCTTAAACAATTTTATTTTTTGTTTGTAAAAATAACATTTAAGTTTTAAGGATAGAAACCACTATGGGCCCTTAAGTTTTCTCTGGGCTGGGGAAAAACTCCCCAGCTTCCCTCACCTCTAAATGGACTTGGTAAATTATATTAATATCATCAAAACAATAAATATTATCTTGGAAAAACTATAATATAATTAGAACTAGTTATCATTTGTGTAAAGTTATGAGTTATAATTACATTTCAATAACGGATCATCATCAAGTATTTAGGAGATTATATCATTATGTGAAAATAACAGCAAATTTATAAAAAGGAAAATACTTCATGACAATTATACAAAAACAGATTCTCTCTATAAAACTGTTACAATTACTGAAACTAAATATTATTATTTTAATTTACAGCTATTATTTAATTAAGTATTTTAGCAAAATTATTATAAAATTGACCTGATTTTAGTAAATATCATCTGACACATACTCTTTTCATATTGGTGAATTAAATCTTATAAAGATATTTTATTCAGATAAAGGGATGTTGCAAGGAAAAGTGCAACCTATAACCTAACCGACATTCATCATTTAATACAAGAATCAATATCTTCGATTTGTGGGGAAAAAAAAAGACATAATGAGCATCACTCAAACTGGAAAAAAGTTTAGACAAGTGGGAGTATCTTCCGAGCGATGTCATTCAACTAATTTTAGGAATTAATTTTGACAGCATCATCATTGATTTCAATAAATTCTTTAGGAGTAAAGAATTATAAATGACTAGAAGTGATAAAAACATTATTGAAAGTAACACTTCTTTCTTTATATATAAAAAATTTAATATATAAAGTCTGATCAAAATATGCTATACAATTATATAAATAAGGAAATCCCAGTCTAGTCTGAGAATTAATGTAAAGCAAATTAACAAGTTTATAAAAAGTAATAACACTTTAAACACTTTAAGATCATTGTTTACTAAGTTTAACAGATATGGAGCAGCAGATCAACTAATCAAAATGCATATAAATAAATGAAACACAATACAAAACTTTGTGAAAATAAATATCAAATGCAAGACTATGCGTGATATTTAGTAATATCTGTATTTTGTGCAATCATATGTTAAAATTTCTCTATTCTTAAGCAAAGAACAGAGTAGAATGGGCATTGCAAATATTTTAATTATAAGTATGCATAAAATACATACAGTATATACATGAACATAGATAAGAGGGATGGACCAAATGGGTGTGGACCCCTCCCATATCCAAGCATGTTGAACACTTTGTTTTATATGATACTTTAAGTATTAAATTAGTTTCAAGAATTCAATGACATAATAATTGTATTCTTGAGAATAATTTAAAGTAATATCTATGAGAAATGTTACGAAAACTATTGTGCATGCACAAGTGGCATTTTTTTCTCTTTGTTAACTTTGGGCCCTCAAAAAAATTTTGATTACATTCCCAATATAGTTATTGATTTACCAGTATTTTATTATTGGTTCAAATTGATTTTCATAAGAATATATAACACAGATANAGAATATAAAAATGAATTCATTTATATTTTTCTAATATTATTTAAAACTTTTTACACCGTAAATGATGATTAAACTGTTACACACAATTACTTAGAAATGAGTTTAATATGTATTAACATTAAATATTAATATTCACTAAAACAACATTATTCATGTTATATTGCTTTAATTCAACATATATTGTAACTTGCATTGTGTCCTTTCATGTTTTTTCATTATTTACTAGATTAATTTTATTTATATGATTAGTTAGTTAGTTAATTAGGTTTTCCTATGCCGCCAGACACACTAGGAAGCAACTGCTGTCCAATTTTGATCAGTTGGAACAGTCTCTATCTTTTTCTACATCTTTGAACTGTCTTAAATGGTCTCTTTCTTCTTACAGGTAATAATATTTAAGTTGTAACATTGTAATCATAGATGATACCTACTCTGGATTACAATTATATGTACTAAATTATTTTTGTGAATGTTTCCGTCTAATTTGATGTTTACCTAAACAGTTTGTACAACTGGATATTGGTTTTAAATAAACACACTAACACCAAACTCTAGCAGCAAAAAAAAACTTATTAGCAAACGAATGTTTTTGCCTGTTTTAAATGGTCATCACAAGGTTTTGGTTAGTAAAGTCAAATGGTGATTATAATTAGATACAATTTTTAAATAAAAGAAACATTAATTTAATTGAATGTAACAGTGTGAGTGATGAATGACATGCATTAGTTCAAATAAATAAGTTAATTATTAAAAATCATAAATTTGGAAGCTTTCCATCTCCTTAACAACACAGACAATAATTTATTTGAATTAACACATGTGGGCCATTCATTAAGCACTCTGTTGCATCCAATAAAATTTATCTTCCTTTTAAAAGTTGTATTTTAATTACAATCTCCATTCAAATTTACTACATTTAAACCTGAGGATCACCATTTAAAACAGTTGAAAATATTTGTTTGCCTATTAAAGTGTTTTGTTTTGCTACTGAATTTTGGTGCTAGTGTGTTTAATTTGATATGTTGCATTATAACAGACAATGTACAGTACAAGGATTCATCATAGATTTTAATAAATTCCCTGAATTATCCTAAAGTGGCACTGATTATAATAAATATTCAAAAAAAAACATTAAAATCCAGGATGATATATTTAAAAAAAAACTGCAAAAATAAACTAAGTCTCCTGAATGTCCATTTGCAATTGCTGAAACACAATTAACACTAGTAGGGTCAACCTTTATAGACTCTTCTCAGCCCATACTTATGTAAATTGTTTAAAAGAAATGTTTAATGTTTTTATTTTACAAGGAAACTTCTACAAATATCTGAAAACAATTTGCATAACTGTATTGCTTATAAAGAAAGGTTGACTCAGTATTAATTGCATTTCAGTGATTGGACATTCAGAAGACTTCAAAACTTTCATTTTTGTATTTAATCTCCAATATTATATATTTTCAAATATTCAAAATTAAATTTGATTAAATGGCACATTAACAAAAAATTGCCAATTGGATGAATTTACAGAATGAGAAACACAACCTTAACACATTAGTTTAATTGGATAATTTAAAGGTTGTAATATTCAAACAACACATTATTATTCCTGAAGTTATTGTTAATTTGAGAATCAAAATATTTATAGATTTATTATATAACAAAGGGTGTATAAAATAAGCACATTTATTGTAAAGTAATTGAGGCAGAATGTCAGCAAAGCCTATTATACATGGCTTATAGCACAGTTGAATCTGAAAGCACCATCAATATGTGGGCTGTACTGTAAACATTGGATGTTTTCAGGAAATTTTTCACAAGGGCAAAGTTTGGAGAGAAGTTTATTTATATAATTTTTTAGGTTTTTTCCCCCACAGGTAGAATTATAGAATACATTATTGCATCAAAGTTTTACGTAACAGATGGAGTGCATTACACTAGATAAATATCTAAATAAATAGATACTGTGTAAGCCTAATTCATTTTAATGAAATGGAACACTGTTAAATAAATATGGATTATGAATGAAAAATTAATTATTTTCAATTCTGCTTAAGAAGTTTTTAAATTGGTCCTTGAAAAACTTTCTAATCAAGTTCTACTGTATAACTAAGATTGCCAACTTTCCAAGTAACAAATTTTGAACACAAATATTTTTACTCTTTCCACTCTGCGGGCACTAAGAGTAGGGTTAGACATAAGAATAAGGTTACACAATCCTAAACATTTACTCTAATTATGGATAAAAAAATCTAAGACACTTAGAAAAGAATGAAATTTAGTGTTATTAAGATATAATTGTTCTTCATAATTTGGTTTCTTATAAATGTTTAAGATGAAAAGGTCAAAATAGCCAAAACACAGATTACAGAAAGAAACTACATATATCTTTAGTACTAGTAACGCTTAATTTTTCTGTAATAGTAGCATTGCATTTATTAATATACAATTTGCTAATTTTTCATTTCTTTCTCTTCATAGTGCATAAATATTAATTTTTTTAATATACAAATATTATCAGAATAAACACTGCAAATTTACATATGACTTACACTTCTGTTAATATGTATTAAGTACAAAAGGTTATATTTTTAAAAAATGACTTAAAAACTTCTTAAAGTAACAAAAAATTATCCTTCTGTCTTTATCGATTTATGAGGAGAAATATTTGAAACCAAATAATCTTAAAAAATCAAACTTTACATAGACTACAACTTTCTTCTATAAGGAACAAGCTTTATTAGTTTAATACTATCTCCAATGCATTTCACCCTGACTATAACAGAGCCTCTTCAGTGGATATAACATCATAATCCATAGCAACGTTTGCTTCACAAACAGCATGATTTTGATAACAAGCTATCCTGTGTGAAGATGTATTTATACTATAACTACATTATCCCAGCATGCATCTACTCTCATGCCAGTATTTAAATTAATGACATTTTTCTGTATAACAATTGCATAGTGTTCTTAATAATAATAAAACTAATAAAGCTGGTTCCTTTTAGAAGAAAGTTCTCATAAAATCTGACTTTTTAAGGCCATTTAGTTTTAAATATTTCTCCTCATAAATCGATAAAGACTGAGAATGATAATTTCTCGTTATTATAAGAAATTTTTAAGAGTTTTTAACTTTTTCTTTTTTAAAATACAACTTTTTAACTTATCAACCAATTCCATTGTTTAAATTTTACAAACACCTTTGTATTGAAGAAGTTCAGTATTATAATGATTAATAACATTATAAGTGTGATAAATGTCTTAAATCTATTCCAGACCATTTAACTGAATCCAATTTAAATAATATTTAGACTTATATCCTTCTGTAAATAATGTATACATTTCCTATGTGTTAGGTGTAATTTAGATTTAAAGAATCTTTTCAAAAGGGAAAATCCTTTCATTTTTTGTTCTTTTTTTGATGCTGTTACAATTGTATTTTCATCCTTTTATTGAACAAGGGAGAGGTTTTTTAGGATTTTCAAGCATTCAGATATCCCAGTTACATTACAAAATGTCTCTGTTATTGGCTGTTGACTTGTAAATCTTGACTTCTAGAAATTGAACTGAGAAATTTTAGATTTTTTTTTTTTTTTTTTTTTTTTTTTAGAAAGTAGAGAAAATTTCTAAAAATATCATTCAAAGTTTTTGTTCCATTTTCTCTTAGAATACCTCCATTCCATTTTTAATACAAAACAGACATAAACATCATAATAAACCTGTGTAAGTAGTTAATATAAATTAATTTAAGACTGATTGTTTAATTATATGTCTAACTGTTTTTAAATTAAATTGATAAAACAAATTACTAGAAGTATACAATTTGAAAACACAAGATGAATTTAAATACAGTACTTCAAAAATATTTAATAGTAACAAATGAAAGATGAATAATACATTTCTTTATTAATAATTTCTGAATCAAAATAACAAATTTATTGAGAATTTTTAAGAAATTAATTAATTTATTATTTATATTAAAGGCAGTGCCTTCAAGTGGCTGTTTTCCCTCTCCAGAAACAAAGATATTTCCATAAAATCACAAGGAAAACATATAATTATGGTACATAAATAAATGTACCATAATTACACTTTGTAAACTGAACAAGGTTTTTGAATAAAAGTGAAGTTTTTGCAAAAAATTTTTTTTAATTTGACAAAAGCAGACAATTTTAAATCATCAACGCTAAAATCCTCCAATTGACTTCAAGGCCAAGCATTATTCTGGTAACCCAATGTTACTTTACCAGAGAAATGTTTTAAACATTAAAGCTAACGTTATGATAATTTTAAATAAAATTATAATTATATCAACAACATTCAGTGCTATTAAACAGAAAAGATCCTAAAAGTAGCAAGAATGCATATACAAACTCAAGTGGCAAGCACAATTTCATCTTTGATGAAGAACATATGTAATATAAATAGAAATTCCTAAGTGGAGACAATCAACTTGATTTAGTTGCAATGAAAATTTCAAAAAAATACTTTTATATTATTTTATAGTTTTATATAGTTAAGCTCTATTTTATTTATGTGTGTTCCTAGTCATATTTTTAACAGATAAAACTAACAAATTAAATTATTTATTATGTAGGAGAAAGAGTAGCGTATGTAGGAGTGAAGTAGAGATTTCTAAATTTCTTACAAAGGAGAGGTGTAGCACATTAACAATAAAGCAACTATTCTCATATGTGATATTCTTACCAAACAATTAAATTATTAGTGCTGTATCAAACAACAACAAAATCCTCTTTAGAATAGAAAGAGATCCAAAACATTTAAAATATAACAATATTTTATTATTTATTTATTTTAAATTAATACAGGTAATATCAAATGGACAAGAAAGAACTGCCCTCAAATAACAAACCCTTGGATAAAAGCAAAACAGCAAGAACATAAAATGCACAAATACGATAAAACAGTGAGAACATATATAAATACATACAAACTTATGATGTTAAAACATGCAAGAAAAGAAACTACAAAATAAAATTATCTAATAAAATACATAAGAAACATATATACAATATTAGTAAAATAAAAACAACATTGATAAAAGCAACAGAATGTAAGGTAACGTATGCAATACACACAAAAAATTAAATATACACAATACAATAAAATAAAACATGTTTTATTTATTTGTCAAAACCATGTCTTCTTCTTGTTTTGTTTGGTTCAATGTCATGACTTGATGAATTTATTGACACTTGGCAAATAATTTCATCGTCAACTTTTAATCCATATAGATATGCGTTTCAGGCTTTCACCCCTCTTCAGTCTATTACATAGATAGGTTGTATCTTGTGGACATCTGTCAGGCACCTTCCGCACTACATCTTCCCACTCCCCTTCCCTTCCCTTCCGACTTGACGGCCTCTCCCACATGCCTCACAACGTGCAACATCTCACTCCAAGAGTGCCATACACAGCCTCACCTGCTACTGTATAAACATTTTATTTTAATAGTTGTAACCAGTTATAATAGTACACAAAGAAAAAAAATTGGTACAAAAGAAAATTTAAGGAAAGCTACAAAATTACTACAGACAAAAATAATATTAACAAGAATCTAAGCATAGAAATCATAAAAACTGGTTACAACTATTAAAATAGAATGTTTATACAGTCGTAGGTGAGGCTGTGTGTTGCACTCTTGGAGTGAGATGTTGCACTTTGTGAGGCATGTGGGAGAGGCCGTCAAGTCGGAAGGGAAGGGAAGGGGAGTGGGAAGATGTAGTGTGGAAGGTGCCTGACAGATGTCCACAAGATACAACCTATCTATGTAACAGACTGAAGAGGGGCGAAAGCCTGAAATGCATATCTATATGGATTAAAAGTTGACGATGAAATTATTTGCCAAGTGTCAATAAATTCACTAGGTCGTGACATTGAACCAAACAAAACAAAATAAAACATATTTGCAATACAACAACAAGAGATGAACAATCAGCAAGAATACATAAAATTCTTGCATGCTTTTTCAAAATGAAGAAAGTCTAAATAAAGGAGGTCTTCCAGGTAAACCCTTTCAGGAGATAAAAGACTATTAAAAAATTTAATATATAAAGTCTGATCAAAATATGCTATACAATTATATAAATAAGGAAATCCCAGTCTAGTCTGAGAATTAATGTAAAGCAAATTAACAAGTTTATAAAAAGTAATAACACTTTAAACACTTTAAGATCATTGTTTACTAAGTTTAACAGATATGGAGCAGCAGATCAACTAATCAAAATGCATATAAATAAATGAAACACAATACAAAACTTTGTGAAAATAAATATCAAATGCAAGACTATGCGTGATATTTAGTAATATCTGTATTTTGTGCAATCATATGTTAAAATTTCTCTGTTCTTAAGCAAAGAACAGAGTAGAATGGGCATTGCAAATATTTTAATTATAAGTATGCATAAAATACATACAGTATATACATGAACATAGATAAGAGGGATGGACCAAATGGGTGTGGACCCCTCCCATATCCAAGCATGTTGAACACTTTGTTTTATATGATACTTTAAATATTAAATTAGTTTTATATGAAGACAGAATTAAAATTAAACTATCCAGAACAATTATAATATAATAAAAGTTTTGAAATTATAAATTTGTAAGAGTAGGATATCATATTATTAAAAAAAATATATGATTTATTTATTAACATGGTACAAAGTTTTGTTAACTTTTATCATTAGATACTTAGTAAATACACTAAAATAAATAGTCATTTATTTCCTTTCAAGTAATCTTGCTGCAAAATTAGGCAAATAAATGCTGACATGTTAAAAATCAACAGCAACTAGATTAAACACTTCATTGCTAATAAATGTGGAACTGTATTTTTAGATAGCAATTTATTTATAGAAAGTTTTCCAGAAAAATGCCAGAAGGGATGAACGTAGGAAACTGTTCAATACACTATGGATTACAATAAATACTATGGATACATTCCAGTAAGCATCAAGCAGTGCATCAGTGAACTGCAATATACTAAAATGTGTTCCAACATTCACTAATGAGTTCGTCAATGCAGTGTCCCATGCACGTCACGCTAGTTGGGCCATAAATACGACGAGCTCTGATGAAGCAGTATGGCCAACTCTAATAATATTAACATCATTTTTGCTACTCATCTGTATTAACCCAGTTATTTTGACAAAATAAGTCTGCAAATTCCAATATAGACCTGTTTGTTTCCACCATGTTGTTAGTTTGCCAGACATTCTAGTAAACGCTTATTAAACTATCTATCAGTACATCGGTTACGGCTGAGACTGATACATACTGGAATGTACCCTATATTAGTAACTGAATTAATCATTTTTTTCCAAAATTCAATACTCATTATCATAGTATAGTAAGTTAAATTTTATTATGATATTTAAATTAAAACAGCTTCAATTTTAACATTTAAATTTTCTTGCTATTCCAAGCCTGGTATGAATGTTTATTATTAATTAATTTAATTTTTTAAAAATAGGTTTACGTATACGATAATGCAAGGGACAAGAGTTAATACAATAAAAAAATTAAGACATCAACAAGACACAAAGAGAACAAGGTTATGATGAATGACATTTTTCTCTTCTCCACAGGGCTGTGGAGTCGCGTAAAAATCTACCAACTCCAACTCCAACTTTTCCTTACCATCCGACTCCGACTAAAACACCTAAACTCCACAACTCCGACTCCGACTACGACTCCACAGCCCTGCCAGGGCTGTGGAGTCACATAAAAATCTACCGACTCCAACTCCGACTCCAGCTAAAACACCAAAACTCCATGACTCCAACTCCACAGCCCTGCTTTTCCAGCCAGCAATATTAGCTACATTTCACATGTAAAAAACAGTAACAGTGAAGTTTATATGATAAAAGCGAAAGTCACTGCTGCACTAAGTTGGAGGCTATTTTAATTTTTTTAGGGGGCTTAGCTGTCTCATAACACCCCTGTAGCTATGGCACTGAATTAAATATTTCTAAATTATCCAAGCTATTTTAGGAATAAAAACTAATTAATTTTTTGTATAAAAATCCAAATTATATAATGGATTAATTAATTAGCCTTAAAATATTTCAGAAATATTCAGTTAAAATATGTTTTGTTAAAGTTTGCAATGATTTGAATTGATAAAGAAACAGAAATAAAAATAAAATTATTGATAAAATGTACAATTTTTAAATGTTTAATTAATATTTTCTACGTTTAAACTTGTACTTAAAACAAAATACATAATTTTTTCACTTCCGTCATCATGAAGTTATCCTTCAGGTCTCGGAACCTGTTCTACCGCAGCTCAAGATGCTCTTGATCCTTCCATCTTTTTGTCACACCAGATTGCCCCTTTTCCTTCAGTAAATATTACAATGCTATTCTGGTCAGCCAGTAATCATCCATACAGATTTTTTTCTGTTAGATTTTAATATTGTCCACTATATTGCTAATACCTAATTTGGTTCTGATATCTATGTTTAATGACAGTATAATTTATCCTGTCCCAACAAGAATCTCCAAAATCTTGTGTGGATAGCTAATCTTTTGGATATTCCAAGTTGCTCAAACAAGATATCTGACACTCCTGTTCTTTTTAGTAATGTAAAAATTTTACAAAATAATGAAATATTGTTTATATTTGAAACAAAATAAAATTAAAATGTATTACATCAACAAATATTTAACTTTTATTTCTGCCTCTTTATCAATTCAAGTCACTATGAAAATTTAACAAAATATATTTTAGTACTAAACAAATAACTAAATATTTCTAAAATTTTAGGGAATATTCTAAGCAGAACTATGGAGCTGATAGGCCGAATCCCTGACTAAGATCCTGTCTTTAAATCTTAATTTAAAATACCGGTACACTTGGTTATATTAAAAATGGCATTTCATCACTATCAAGTGAATCTTTAGACATTCCTATCGAAACCACTGAAAATACTCTTTCTCACAGTGTTTTTCATTATCACCACTATCATCTTCAACTACATAATACATAAAGTCTATCCTTTTCCATCTATGGTTATAGTAAAATATGAAAAAACACTAGATTTAACCTTAGTCTTCTTACCCATCTTATATGAGTCTTTTGGCAATAAAAACTGAGAATTAGCTAACACAGAATGTATTCAAATACATATTTCTGAAATGAGAATCGATACTAATTAGTGATAGGCAAAGAAAGATCATGAAAGTGGGGAAATCATAAAATAAGATCTTACTATGCAGGAGGCTCCTATAATATAAGACAATATTTTTACATATCTATTAGGAACTTACTATAAAATACATGATAAAAAAAACAGATGTCGGAATTGGTCCACTTTTACTGACTCCGACTCCTCTAGCAACAAATTTGCTTTCAACTCCAACTGTACGGCCCTAATTTTAAGGCTAGTATTTAATTAATTCATTACATAATTTGGATTTTATATAATAAATTACCGTAATTTCCTGCATATAATCTGCACCCGCTTTCAAATTAACTTTTAAACGCAGATAACTGCAGGTTATTTGCAGGAAATTATAGTAATCATTTTCTACTCCTACAGAAGCTTGAAGAATCCAGCAACATTTAATTATTTTGTTAATTTTAAAGATTTCGAGTTTATTTGGTTCATATTTTTAAACACATTTTGATAATTTTTATAAAATATATGATTTGTAAAACAAACTAAAATGGAGTTTTAAAAACAGGATACGTTTAACTATAAAGGCATACATTTCTTTTTACTCTTTCTATCCTGTAGACACTACGAGAGCCTTTTTATCTTACCCATTACAGATCCAGTCAGGCCCTTAAGGGCTGATGGTGAGAGATGGGGTCCAATGCATCCAAGACAAACAATCCTTTGAAAAATTTGTGGGGTTTTTCAACCTCATGGATTCAGTCCTGGATCCCTGAAGAAGTAGGATGATCCCTTAACTTTCTCTGCCATCTAATCATGATGTTTTTCTTCAAACATTTGACTATACTCAGTTTAGAATGACTCTTTTGACATTATTAAATGATTCAGAACATTTTTATATGAAGACAGAATTAAAATTAAACTATCCAGAACAATTATAATATAATAAAAGTTTTGAAATTATAAATTTGTAAGAGTAGGATATCATATATTAAAAAAAATATATGATTTATTTATTAACATGGTACAAAGTTTTGTTAACTTTTATCATTAGATACTTAGTAAATACACTAAAATAAATAGTCATTTATTTCCTTTCAAGTAATCTTGCTGCAAAATTAGGCAAATAAATGCTGACATGTTAAAAATCAACAGCAACTAGATTAAACACTTCATTGCTAATAAATGTGGAACTGTATTTTTAGATAGCAATTTATTTATAGAAAGTTTTCCAGAAAAATGCCAGAAGGGATGAACATAACGACCTCTAATCATTTTTTTTTTCATTGTAAACTTACAAAGCTTATAAAATATTTAATCAACCGTATGAAAAATTTTATATACTTTATTCATAAATGTTATTAAATCATGTAATAGTCTATCATAATAAATTTAATGCTGAAAGAAAATAAATAATACTGAATACATTCTACGACAAAATTCAAAAATTATGCCGAACAGTTTATAAATTTAAAAAAAATCATAATTTATATTTAGAGTTTCTATGGTAAATATATAAATTTTATTAAAATGCATTAAAATAATGCATTTTAATAAAATTTATATATTTAAACTTTAAAGAGGAGAAAAAGGATTTCTTATAAACAATTCCTTACCATGATAATATAAGAAACACATTGATACTATTATAATATATTAATATTAAATATATATGAGAATATATTTAATATTAAATGAGAAAAAAATCATAAAATATCATCTAATTTATCTCATCTTACTTACTAAGATCAGTTAATGTATTAGAAAAAAATGTTTTAAGTGAACTTACAGTCGCTGTAACGAAGTTAAACTCTCGAACATTCTGGCCGACAAACTGGCCAATTTATTATGAGATAAATCACTGTAAATAAATAGTTTTATTATTTCATCTTATATATTTTTATAATTACTAAATAAATAATTCATTTTATACTAATGTTCTAATTGAAAAACTTTATCAATGCAGAAAAAGTACTCAAAGAGTTCATCAAATATTTAGTATGTTATTTGTGACTTTTAAATCCTTAATATGTGATAAAAGTTATTCTCAAAACATAAATAATTCTTTGTTCGTAAAATATTATTTAATACCGGTATTTATTGTAGATTCAATTTGAAACTATTGATTATTTGACAGTGTTTATGCTTAATTACACTTATTAATTTTAAATTCATGTGCATTTTCTGTTGAATGAACATTTAGGATGGCTGAGAAAATCCTGGTTATGATCTAGATGTTATGCAATATATGTTAAAGGAAGTAAAAAAATTTTTTACATGACGTAAATGCTGTTTTTAATTTATTATTTATTTTAATTTTATTCATAACTTGCAAGTAAATTTAATTATAAATTACTTTGAAACAAAAAACTGTAAAAAAATTTAAGAATCTAACTTTGCATAGTCATTTTCCTCCCTATCATTAATATTGACTTATCCGGACAATGCCCGAAACATGTGCAGTTATTGATCTTTCAAACTTCATTTTCCTGTGATGCGAGTTACATAGGATACTTTATATATCAATTATAACTGGTTTTGTACGTTGTTTATTGAAGTATATATTCAATGTGAACCAAAAGCACAAGCAGATATAGATGACAAACAATTCCATGTATTAAATCATTATTTTGGAAGTTATTTGCTTGTACTTTTAAGTTTGAAATCAATTCAGAAAACTCATTTTGTTTAGATATTTATTTGAATTGTTTAATAGCATCCTTGTTATTTTTCCTTCATTTCATACAAAAGTGTGTGAGTCTTTCATTTGTATATACAACTGTATAATGAAAAATTCATAAAAAGTTTAGGAAAAACTTTTACTCCTTAATAAGTAAATATATTCAATGTCTGGATGGCTCGGATGATAAAGGCATCAGTTTCTGGGGATCCACATTGCAGACTCAGAAACTTTCATGGGTAATTTGACCTGAACATTTCACTCATCCATCAAAACCCAACTGCTCCCATTGTGAACACAGCCAAACCCACAAGCATGAGAAAGTCTTCTTACTGCCCTTAGGGCAGGAAAAAGTCAAAATGCAAATTATTTTAAAAAGAGTTAAAACACATTCACACTATTATTACAATTTATTTTTTTGTGAATGTGATTATAAATATAAAAAAATGAAACTTATTAATTTCTTATTACATCATATTCAATTCTTTGATGTTATGTAAATATAACATTAAATCATATAAAAATAAGTTTAAAAAGCAGTATTTATAAATTTTCTTTTATTTTTTAAATTATTTATGAATGTATTTAACATCCTTCATGATTAGAATATAAATGCACATCTACTCAAATTAATAAAACAATCTGAATTATTATTTTAATATAATCACTCCGCATAATTTCCTTCATTACACGTCAAGTATTATCTAGTGGAAGTTTTAGTTTTGCAAAGGACCTTGCAAGTCCTCACCCTCAACTCGAAGGACTCTTGACACCTCTTTTATGTAAGTTTACATAACGAAGCTGTATCACACGTGCTACACACAATGCAAGCCAATACTGGATTCTAAGTACTGAATCAAGACTGAGTAGCGACGACTATATATTTCTAATGTATCTGAAACCAGGGCTGTATTTAAACAATTGTCATTGCCAGCATGACAACCGATAGCTACGGCTGATACCGGTAGTTCATGCAGAGTACCAGTCAAGAAGGCTGGCTCTCCTCTTTCATTCTACCCATTTCATTCTACACCTTCTCTATATTGTTGCATTACTCTTAATTCCAAAAAAAAATATATTATGTTTTATTTTAGTGGCATTACTTTGCCGGCATAGGGGCGAGATGCTATATTAAACTCCTCAGTAGCTCGAACAAACTTATTATTTATTTATTTATGTCTGTTTTATATATAATAATATTACGTGAACTGAATTCAATAATAAATTTGATTAATGTGGTACTTCAAAATCTCTTATTGAAAATAATTGTTTCCAGGAATTTTAATATATTAAAAACAAAAAAATTGTGAACAAATAATAGCTTATCTTTTGTAATATTTGCATATTCATTATTTAAAATACAGTTAATATCCAATAATTAAATTCTTCCATTCATTTCCTCGATAAGAAATTTCTCTCTTTATCAAACAATGTCAAAAACAAATTTTTCAAATCAGAGAGCTTAATTAATTATGCATTACAAATAGATTTTTTTAAATTAAATTTATTATAAAGAAATTTTTTTTTAAATCTATTAAAAAATTAACTCGACGCTTCAAATTTTTAAAATCACTAATTACAATTTAAACGTCAAAACATTTTAATTAACAAAAACGAAACAAAAAAATTACTCTTTTAATTTTTTTTTAAAAATTATATTTTAATAAATCTAAAAATTATTTAATTAATTTAAATTATTATGTTTTTGGAACGTCTCAAGTGTCATTCAATCAAATTAACAAATATTAAAACTGTACAGAACTTTTATAAATGAAATTTTTACAATTTACGGCTTTAAAGTGTTAATTTACTTTTTAATTAAAATGTCTTTTTAACATAATTTTTCTTTTTTATTAAATTTTAAAAAGGTCAATTTATCAAATTCTTAATCTTTAAATAATTATAGATTATGTGAGAATAACTTGCAGAAATTACATTACGTATCTATATATATTTTATTGATTTTTGGAAAGAAACTTCCATTCCGTGGCAAACTGAACACTCGAACTGATCAGCCAATTGTTAACATTAAATAAATGAACGTAACTATACTAATAATTAAAATATGCAAACCAATTGCCGCTAATTAAAACTATAGTTTAACTCAATTATCCAGAAAAATTCTAGTAATATCTAATTTATATACTTAAACACAAAGTTGGGATTTAGATTTGTATATTTGTTTGACTCCAATTAAACTAAGTAAACTAATAAGAAAATCATTAGCTATTGTTGTTTTGAAAGAAAAGTTCAAGTAAAAAAGGTAAATAAATAAATATAAACACACTAAAATAAAGTAATGAACAAGACACAATTGTACACACTACACAAAGAAAACTATTAGATTTAATTTGGATCAGTACGTCTGTGTGTTTGCATGTAAATATAAGTTTAACACGTGCATTCACGCATACATAAATATGTGTATTGAAGTCAAACGTATATTATACATTCTTATAATGATTAAAAAGTAATTAAAATGAAAAATGCTTACAGTTTTTCTACATTTGATAAATTTAGAAAAGCTCCTTCTTGAATTTTACTGATTAAATTTCTGGACAGGTCACTAAAAAAAAAAAATTAAATTAAATTATGAATTAAAAACATTTAAAAATGATTAATTTTATACTATTAAATGACATCCACATTACTTTTAATTAAATAAAAGTCTTTAATACAATTAATTTACAATTAATAAAATTAACACTTTTAGAAAACCACAACTAATTCACGATTATAATATTAATAAGACTAACAATGGTTTCATTATTCTATCACAATTCCGAATCCCAAAAGAGTGTGACACGCACCATAGAGCAATTCAATCAGAGCATTTGCTGATTATGGAAGACTAACGGAGGACAATGGAGAGTTGTTCATCACTTGTTTTGACAGAACAACACAACATGGCAATAGCAAATGTATGAGAAGGAACAGATATTGGAGGAAGAGACGAGGTGGGTAGGAGTCAATGATTGATAATGTTAAAGTCTGATGGTAGGAAGGTCGTCATGGTAACAAGCAGGTAAAGATCTCTTCTCCTTTTCCTCTTAGGACAACGATCCGTTCAATTATAGGGACAGAGTTATCTGCACCCAAATACAATGACTTTCCTCTGGCTCTACTAACTAATTCCATTACATTAGAAACTTCTGTTAAGTCGGTGCATTAGTCTGAACCCAGATCCAACGAAAGGAATCTGATTACTTGTATACAAATACTCTGGCATATTTGAAAGAGAGTTATTATTAAATCCAATAAATGCTACCATTAGAAAGATAAAATTAAAATAAATTTATCTTTGATGCTTTAATATTTTTTTTTAAAAAACATTTTTTATAATTTAACAGATAAAATTGAGATTTAAGCTATATTTTATTTAGGAAAAAGGTAAAAGAATTTAATAGGCCTGCGTTCATAATTTCATTAATAATAAAATATAATTATAGCATAAAAATCCATAATATTTTTTTTATTTATTTGGAAAGGAGTTTTCTGAGGATGGCATTTTATATACGTCAAAAACATTCGAGCCTATTAAGAAAACCATTTAATTTTTCGAACATTAATGCCATTAAACTGAATTTGTTGACTGGCCAGTATTTCAAAAAGAATATTAGGAGTATTAAATATTCTTTTTACACCTAATTTTAATGGTATCTGAATTAAAATCTTGTGAAATTTCTCCACATTTCAAGTACCGGATAAATGGATAAATATTCCTCTGAAAATAAACTCTTACACTCAATGTATCTATATTCTACAATAAATATGTAATAATAATTCAGACTTGATTTTAATATACAGTTAATCATTTAAATATTCTAATTTTCCTAAAAATTAAATAAATTTACAAGATTAAAAAATAATTTATTTTAAAATCTTTAAAGCAATTTAACTCTAGAATTTGTTTTCTTGTTTCTTTTTTTACAAACTTTCCATTTAAATTGATTACAAAACTGAGCTTCAGTGTTATCAAAGTAATTTTCATGTATTAAGTATAGAAAACATTAACATTTTTATGCTTTTATTGAGTTTTTTTTTTCAAATTACAATGCAATTATGCTACGACAGAAGTTTTTGTTGCATTGTAGAATCCGCAGATCTAGTATTATACCGCTTACGGCACAGAGTTGTAACATAAAAGTAGCTTTCCCTCTACCGAATAATAACGAGGTGGAAAGTGCATAGTTCAGGCTAGAGTTAACCTGAGGCATAGCTCAGGCTAGAGCTTACTTTGGTTAGGTCGCAGCTTAAGTTACAGCAAGGAGCCTTATCTACATTCTGGTTTTGCATTTTCAGAAAAAATTTTGTCTTTTGATTTAACAAATAAAAAGCATCAAAAGTGACAAGCAAAATAATAAACAATATCTCTCAAAATTTCAGTTTTTACTTCTGATTACAGTTAAATCAGGCAACGTCTTTTTAATCTTTAGAACCGCATTTCCAATTATGTAACACACACTTTAAAAAATCATATCTCACTGACCAGTTACTTTATTTTAAAGCTTACAAATACAATTGCTTTACAATGCAAGGTTTATTTACAGGTGTCGGCAAGAAGAATCTAGAGAATGCGACAGAGTTTCGACAAAAGAAAGAAGAGTCAAAAGGGTTAACGAATTGAAGTTTCGGTCGAAAACTGGAGGGAACCAAGGAGGCAATACTGCAGGAATTGCACAAAATTCCAATCAACTTCCCGGTCCGCAGAACCGCAGAGAGCCGCGGGAGCAACATCCATCTTCGAGGGAAGAGAGATGCCGCCCGAGTATCGGTGGCATTTTAAACGTCTCACTTAAGTTTAATTCATTATAAATAAATTTGTATTTCATTCAACCATAAAAAAAAACAAGATACAGTTTATAAAAACAGTACTGGTGATTCTGGAGTTATAAATTTTTAAAGCGCGGTCGTATAATATGGAATTATGCAGCACATAAGACTATTTGTCACTATTATTTCTGGTTTTATAGTCAAATGTTTACTTTACATCCTCAGATTCATGCAGTTTAGTCTACAAGTTTTTAGTGCCCAGTAAAAAATTTATCCAAACAAACAATAAATATGTGCACTCAAGTCTCTAACCTTCAAGTTTGAGAATTCTTTATCAAAGTATTATGAAAGTAATACTGTAATAAAAGTAATAAAATGGAAAAAATAAATATTTACAATTAATTAGAAGGGTCACTCAGCTCTTAATTAGCTTTCAACAAACAGAAAAAAAAAAGTTAATT